>NC_133664.1:187257259-187422065 GCF_037893015.1 Macrotis lagotis | reverse complement strand
TTACTAGAAATTTTTGACTGAGTTTCATATTGGTTTTACATGACATTAAGTTTCTTGAGCCAGGAATCATCTTTCAATTATTGAGGCAGCCTGTTCTTTTAAATGAGCCCTGGAATTAGGTTCAGAAAAACTTAGATTTATCTTATTTTTCCAATACTTACTCTATGACCATGGGGAAAGTCATGTAACATCTCTGAAATTCAGTTCCTCAATTATAAAATGGTAATAATATCAGTAATTTCTATTCCAAATACTTGTTTGAAATTTAAATGTTTTCAAAAATCTTTTTCAAATTTTAAAGTGCCAAATATTAATTTAATAGTTGTAAGAGTCATAGTGGTGGTGGTGGTAGTGGCAGAAAAAGTACAAGGAAGAAGAAAAAAGAAAAAAGACATTATCATTATTACTATTATCATCATTATTACCTCTGAATTCTTTGTTGAAATGCCAGGTTTATAAAGCAAGTGCTTTTTTTAAGAAATAAAATTTTTAAGGAAAAAAACAAAATTCCTTTTTTAAAGGAATAAAAAAATTTTGTGACATTATTTTCAAATTATCTCTTAAATAAATGTACATTCTTGTCAGGGATAGTACTTTAACAGTATAAAGGAAAGAAATTTCTGTCTCTTTTGGGGTGGATATGTGAAACTCTAACCTTTGTATACAAATAAAGAATTGAACAAGATTTTTAAAATGCATATCTTTAAATTATTTTGATTTTGAAATATAATCTTTTACAAAAATATACTGAAGTAACAATATAAAAATATTCTGTAAGATACTTGAAGGACGGACTTTGCTTTTGCCTTTATATCTTATCCTTTTAACAATTGTATGGGAACATCTAAATGAAAGCTTGTTGACATAAATTTGAAATGCAACTAAATCTTGTTACTAAGATGAGCTAAATTGATTATATAGATATTCTCTGATTCATAATTACTTAATATATAAATGAATAATAAATTAGCTCTTGTGGCATATAGTAACAAATTGTTGTTGATTTTAAATGACTAGAACATACAAATTGATTATCTGCTATCATTGACATAAAAACCACTGTGCAAAAATGTGAAATCTTTAGGAAACCAATGGCTTCAGCAACAAAAACTAATAAAAACAATATCAAAAAGGAAGATGAATCCTCCTTCACTTTTAATGAAATGGCCTGTTTAATCATTTACTTTTCTGGTTACAAGAGCTAAATTTCCATGCCATTGTAATAATCTAGGCATGATTTGCAGATAGGCTTTTCAAGGGGTTTAACTACAAAGGTCATGAGAACTATAGGGATGGAAGGATCAAGTGAAGCTTTTTTCAGCTTTAGGATAGACAAGGACATATTTATAGGTAATAGAAAATGAGCCACTAAACATGTAAATATTGAAAATATGATACAGTGGGCAAGACAGAGGAAGAAATTTGTTGAAGGAACTGGGAAAGAATAGGATTGGTTGAACAAGCAGTAGGATGTTTTGGTATAGAATAAGGCCACCTGATCATGTGAGATGGGATCAAGGAGGAGTTAGTGGCAAAAGGTATCTGAATGATAGGTACCTGAGTAATAGGGAGAAGTGCCAAATGACCTTAATTTTTTCCCTATAAAATGTGAGGTAAGAACTAAGCTGAAGGGTGGAAAGAGGAAGAACCCTGGGAGGCTTTAGGAGGAATAAAAAGATTTGGAATAACCGAGAATAATAGGATTCTGAGTTGATAAAGGAGGTATAGTAAGATTGCCTAGCAAGAGTGACTCAATTTAGGTAGAATAATATAAATTTATGGTAGATCCAGTAGGAATGGATATATGGTTTTTTTTTACATCTGTTCAATAGTCTTGGTGTAGGAGAAAAATATCAGTGCTGGGAGTAATCCAAAACTCAGATTTGACAGGAAATAATCAGTGATTTAGTAAGATTCAAGGGATTCAAGATGACAGTATAGAATTAAAGTGGTGGACTAAGGGGTGAATGTGGAAAAAACAGGAGAGAGTGGTTAGCTAAGACAGAGGAGAAGGCCAGGGAGAGAATTGAAGGGTCAAGAGACTGAAGATCATGTGTGGATAAAGAATGTAGTTTTGAAAGGGAAAACAGAAGAAAAGGTAAAAAGTCAATAATTTATTCCCAAATAAGGGGATTTCAGAATTCTTTTAATATCAAAAATTATATTTTGAACTAAATAAAGTTTTTATGAGCTAGCCTAGAAACCCACTCAAATGATTATTATGAGGATTCTGAATTCCAGTCAACTGACTTACAAACACATTTGCAGAGTTTTTTTTTTTTAATAAAAACTGTTGATATTGATATTCTTAGGGTGATATGAGTCACATTCCCTTGCAAATACTGAGGTTGCTCCATATTACAGAGATAAAGAGGCTAGTCAACTAAACAGTTCCCACTCAAACCTTCTGATACATTAACTAAAGCACAGCTATGCATCATACACCAAAAAAAAAAAGTAAAACCCCAGAGCAACAGAGAGTGAAACAATATGGCAATAGACATAGTCTTTTATCATTTATCAAACAGATTTAGTGTCCTACTTCTGTGTTTACACTTGGCTCGGTCCATTTGTTCTACCTAATGTTCCTGAATTATTCAAAGGGAGGATGCCATATCCAGACCTCTGTGATTTTAAACCAGTGTTTACTGATTCATAATAACCCTACCTATTCTATTTCTGTGCATTTAAAAAGGGTGATTTTGAGAGTCATGTCAGGGGCCAACTAGTTAATAAAGTAATGGCAGTTTCTCCCAAGGTCAGTTTTTTCAAATGAAAAAATTCAACACATTTAGAAAACCAAAACCTTTTAAATATTTTTTTTCTAAATTTAATTAATGTGTAGGTTCTACTGACACAATCATACAAGGGAGCAGGGGTGGAAAATGTGACATATCATTTCATTGCTTCATGGCTGAACAGCTAATACAATAACATTTGTATTTAACAGAATCAAAGTCCTTGAGCTCCCAGAGAATCAGTACATGATTAGGACCATGTCTTTTAAACTTTCTGTATCTAATCTTCCATATAAACTCATTTAGCCAAATGATTTATATTGAATGTGACTTTAGAGATATTCCATGTTTACTCAGAATTTATCTATATCTAATAAAAGGACTTATTGGTTTGCACATGATTCCTTGCATATATTTTTACAGCTTTATTCAATGTCAAATAGTGTAGTAATTTATATACTAAAAAGCTTGGAATTGAAGTTGAGATTCTTTTTTCTCAGAACACTAACCTGTAGTAGTCTTATTGGCACTTTGGTCATGGTATGTCACTTAACATTTGTGACCATTATATGGATGAATTCTCTTTAAAAGTGAGAGTAATACCTATAGTACCAGCTTTACATTAATGCTTAATAGAAATATGTAAAGATAAGATATCTTCATGCAAAAATATTATTATTAAAATCTTAAAAGTAATATCCTGAATGGTACTTAAATATTCAAAGGAATCTGCGATTTCATCATTTGGAATTTCCTTCCAGCAAGGCAGATCATAAATTGTTTATACCAGTGCTTCCTCTGTGACTCATCCATCTTCTCCCCAAAAGTTCACCAAAAGGGCTTCACCCAACATACTGAAAATCTTCCTAAAATCACAGGGATACTGGTAGGATGCTTCAGTTATCTATCTGTTACCTTGTGCTCTTGTCATAAAACCAGCCCATTTTCTTCTTCCTGCCATATAATTTCTTGTTGACATCCTTTACTTCTATTTTTCAATTTGATGTTGATTATAGTCTGCAAGCTGCTCACATACACCATGCACTATTCTTTCTTATGTAGATGGACAAAGCAAACGAAAGGCCTTTGAATGATCACATATCTTTTTAGGAGATTAACCAACATCCAATAACTTGATACAATCCATATAATATTATCGACAAATATGAGGAAATATTCACAGGGAATCTATTCTTGATCTTATCTCAGCTTTGGATCTTCTCCTTCTTGATGGTAAATGCTTTTAGTAAGGATTGTCTCAAAGTTTTATGACTCATTTTATGTTTATACATTAATGCAAGTTATCTAGACTAATCTGGCTGTACTAATCTGTAGTCCCACTTCAAAATTCTTTCTGAGTATCTAAAGAATCATGACATGTAATTATAAATATAGAGGTTCTATTATCTATCATGGAGAAAAACTGTTTTTAAATAAATCTTTTTCCTTTCTATTTGTAGTCTTCCCTAGATTTTAATCCTTGGAAACTCTTGGATGATTTTGTTTAGTTGGACATCTTGTTAAATGTTTTTTTAACCGTTTTTTGCCATCTACTGCTTCTCTCTGTTTTATGAGATGATAATGATTAATTATCCATCATTCTTCTTCATAATTTTTACAGACAAGTTTATATTTCAATCCAATATTACCCTTGGCAGTCATTTCTCTCTGACAATAATTAAGATGCATGTTGACTAAAACACTTTCTGTAGTATAGCTAAGTGGCTCAGTGAATGGAATGTCGGATTTGGAGTCCAAAAGACTTGAATCCAAATTTGACCTCAATCACTTACTAGCTGTGTGACACAAGACAAGTCATGTAGTTAGTTTCCCATAAGTTAAGTTCACAGTTAATTATTTAAAGGTTATATTACATTTTGCCTCATTATTATTATCTTACCTTATTTTAACCAAATTTTGATCTTACCTCTGATGAGTTGGTCAAGCTTTATAGAGCAACTAAATTCAGTAATATTTGTGTTGAGATAATAGTCTGCTTATGCAGAGTTGTATACAGAATAAAGTTGGTCCATTATGGTCTTATAATGCTAACTAAGAAAATATTTGCAATAATTCCATTTAATGTAATATTAACTAAGTGATTTTTTTTTACTTTGTGAGGTCCACCATAAAATTCAGATAGCTCAATCATCAAATACTATTCTACTGCACTTCACTCTTAAATTCTCTTTACCTCTCATTCTTCTTCTGATTAGAGCTAAACCAGATGATCTGATCTACTCTCCTTTCTCTTAGGGCTTCTATCTGAAATTGCTTTAACTCCCCAAGCACTAGATCTCTTTGATCCTCCTTGGTCTAGAAAAGGTTGTTCTGGTAACCAGAAACAAACAGAAACTTTTCTTGATTACTTTCCCAATATGTACATCTTATTCTGGACAAAACTCAATCATCATTATTTATTGCTATTATTTTATGATAAACATTATTTTATAATACATTATACTTATTGTTTCTAATGTGCTAAGTTGTGCATGTTGACTATAGGTGCTCTCATACATACTCACTTTGCATCAATACTCAAAAGTTTTATGGTTATTTTTCATATTTATTTTATATAGCAAAATACTCTTCCATTATTTCCAGTATCAAAATGAATTGTCATTTCTCAGACGGTGAGCATTCATTTAGTCTGCTATTCTGTGTTACCCTCAAAAGGGTTTAATTTATTACACTTATTTTATTTCAATTAATTCTAATGTTAATATTTTTTCTGCCTTTGACCTCCCTGCGGTATATGCTGATAAGTGGGATATTTTGATAAAAGCATAAAATCATTTTATTCATTTTTGGCATATTTTCTAATTGTTTTCCAAAATGGTTAGACCAATTTATGTTCAAGTTCTTCCAACATTATTTACTCCTTATTGTATCTTTGAAAATTTACTAAATATCAACTGAAACCTTATTGTTATTTAATTTGCATTTTTTATTATTATTCATTTGGAGCAAGATTTCTTATGGTTATTGATAGTTTGAAATTCATTTTTGACATTTTATTCTTATCTTTTCCCTTTGCCTCTTGGAAAATATATTTGAGGGAAATAGAATTTCCTATGAATTTTGGTTACTGATGTCTTATGTCTTATATTTGGTGAAAATATTTTCCCAATTCAAAGTTTTACTTGTTGTATTAGCATCATTGGTTTTGTTCCTGCAAAAGATTTTTAATTTCCAGGAAATTATATTATGTATTTCTTCTGTTGTGATCTAATTTATCACTTCTTTGGTTAAGTCATTATACTTTTAGCCATCCCATTTCTTCCGATTAGAAATATGATTTTAAATATATAAATAGAATTTTTAACTAAAATTGAGCTAAATATCTAGGTGAAACATTGTCTAGAGTTCTTAACTTGTGAGTCAGAAACATGAATTCAAATCCCACCTCAGGCATTATTAGGTATATTACTCTAAACAAGTCACATAACTTAGTCTTAGTTTCTGTATCTGTTTAACTAAAAAAGGAATTTAGACTCAATGGTCTCCTAGGTCCCTTTCAGCTCTAAAGTTGTGATCCTATGAATTTACTATCAGACATATGTAAAATACTGGCCTAAACATTCTTTGCCAAACAACTTTTCAATTTTCCTAGCAGTTTTTATCCAGTTGTGAGGTAGGGATTAATAAAAAGTTTATATTATATATTCTATTGATTGATGTTTGTCCTTCATTTTCAAAAAGACCAGGTTAATCAGGGAGATAATGCCATGATAAGCCAGTAAATTGCATTTGAATGAGGGGTTCCTATGTTTAGTCATTAGCCTCACTTTCTCCACCAGAAGTATCTGGGTCAATGTCCAGATATGAAACAAGTTGACTGAAAATAACCTTAGATATGAGGCAAACAGGATTATGCGACTTGCCCAAGGTCACACAGCTAATAAGAGTTGTATCTAAGTGTCTGAGGCCATATTTGAGCTCAGGTCATTCTGACTGCAGGGCTGGTACTCTATCCACTGAACAACCACACTCTGCAATAGAATTAATTATTTTAATTAGTCATAGGATGATAGATTCAAGAGGAGAAAAAGTGATATAACTGAGTTGGATTGTGTCTTCTTACTTATTTAGCATGCTACATTGATTATAAATAGACAGACAGACAGACAGACAGACAGATTGGATAATCTCCAATCTTGAGAAATGATTTTTCCCCTTTCACTCCTACTTTTTGTCTTTATTTTCTGTAAGAATCTGTGAGGTTTGTTTTCTTTCAGATAAACCATATTGTCAGTTTATTTAGTTCTATAAAGTATTCCCTTGCTAGATTGATTTTTATAACACTAAATATAGAAATTAATTTAAGCATTTTTTCATTTTTATTATATAGGTTTAAAACAACAATGAACTCAAACTACTTATTTCTTTTTCATTCCCATTAAATCAAATTCTATCATTATATTTACATCTTTAGTAATGTTGACTCCATCAATTATGTTGTTTTAATCAAACAATAATCATTTACTACACTGACAAAATTTTGTGAATCTATTTTGTAGTCTGATATTTTATTAAATTATTATCTCAATTACTTTGCTTGTGAATTATCTAGAATTTGCCACTTTAAATTTTTTAATCGACATTGCTATTGCTGACATTCCTAGAATTAAATCAAATAATAGTGAAGAGGAGGGCATCCAGTTTTTAATTCTGCAAAGGGTTCCTACTCTATTATCAATTGCTAAAAGTAATTGGTATAGTAAAGATAATGCTTGTTTTTTAAGCATTAGATATAAATCACCTTTAAATTGCACATGACTTTTTTCTTTGGCAATTATTTTATTTCTAATTTGGTTTCACTTTCTGAATTGATTTATATGGTAGATAATTCATATTTTAGTTATTGGGACATTTTATTTTTGTGGGTAATTTTCTATGCTATAAGTTTTTATAATTTTCATCTTTTGCCTTTCAATTTATTTTCAATTTATGAATTTGTTGATTCTCCACCCCTCCCCCCAGTCTAAGGAGCCCACTCAGTTGAAAGGGAGAGTGGCTTCCAGCCCATTGTTCAAGGTCAACTCAGACACTGCTGCCCCTCCTCCCTCCCTCCAGGATTGGGAAGGGCTTCAATCACTCCAGAGAAGCAATAAGCACCCCTTACTGGCAGCCTCTTGAAATTACTAAGTCAAATGAACCAAAACTCTAAGATCTTCAAAAGCAAACCTCTTGGGGCGGCTAGGTGGCATAGTGGATAAAGCACCGGCCTTGGAGTCAGGAGTACCTGGGTTCAAATCTGGTCTCAGACACTTAATAATTACCTAGCTGTGTGGTCTTGGGCAAGCCACTTAACCCCATTTGCCTTGCAAAAAAAACCCTAAAAAAAAACAAAACAAAAAAAAAAGCAAACCTCTGAGAGCCAACCCCCTGCCCCCACAACACAAGATCCTAGAAAAATGAAGAAAAACCAGAAAAAGGGGGACCCATGGAGAAATATTTAGAAAAACCAAATTCTAATCCAGAGAAATCTAGTACTTCTGAGGAGAATATGAACTGGTCACCAGCCCAGAAATACTTCCTTGAAGAAATCAAGAAGGAGTTTAAAAACCAATTGGAAAAGTTGGGAAAAGAAACTCAAGAGAAAATTAACACATTGAAACAAGAAAAGAAAACTTTGGAAAATACAATTGAACAAATACAAAAAGAAACTAATTCTCTCAAATCCTCAATTGGGCAAATGCAAAAAGAAAATAATTCTTTCAAATCATCAATTGGGCAAATGGAAAACTCCTTCTAAAATAAAATTTATCAATTGCAAAAGGTAAATGAAGAAAATTCTTCTCTAAAAAAATGAATGGAATCTGTGGAAACTAATGACTTCATGAGACAACAAGATTCTGTTAATCAAAACCAAAAGACTGAAAAAAATAGAAGAAAATGTAAAATACCTCATCAGCAAAACCACTGACCTTGAGAACCGATCGAGAAGGGACAACCTGAGAATTATAGGACTTCCTGAAAACATTGAAGAGGAAAAAAAAGCTTGGATTTACTATTACAGGATTTAGTGATGCAAAATTGCCTTGATATCATGGAACCAGAGGGCAAAATAGTTATTGAAAGAATACATAATCCCCTCCAGAAAGAGATCTTAAAATGAAAACACCAAGAAATGTGGTCAAATTACAGAGCTATTAGATATAAGAGAAAATCCTGCAAGCATCCAGAAAGAAACAATTTAAATACCAAGGAGTCACAGGAAGGATTATGCAGGATCAAAGGGCCTGCAATGAGATATTCCAAAAAGCAAGGGAGCCTTGAATGCAGCCCAGAATATACTATCTGGCAAAGCTGAACCTTCTCTTTCAGGGGAAAAGATGGACATTTAATGAACTTGGAAACTTCCAACATTTCCTGATGTAAAAGACCAGAGCTAAATAGAAAATTTGGACATCAAACAGGAGGCTCAAGAGACAAATGAAAAGTTTAAAAAAAGGTAAGAAAAAAACTGCTATCCAATAAGATGAAACAAGCTAAATACTACCTTAGAGAAAGACTCTAATAACTCTCAAGAATTGTAACTCTATTAGAAAGAATATAGTTAGCCAGAAGTGATGGACACTCATAACATTTTGGTGACTCAGGTGTCCTTAAAAATGGAGACAGTAAGAAGATGGGAGGATGGAGATGATTGAATGGCATAAATCTCATTACATTCAAGAGGACAAAAGATCTCTTGTAATAGAGGGGAAGAATGGAGGAGGTGAGAACCACCTGAATCTTCATCTCATCAGACTTGGCATAAAATTAACTTACACACATTCAGTTAAGTTAAGAACCTTATTTTACCTTTCAAGCATTACAAGGGGAAAAGGGGAAAAGGGGAGGGGGGGGATGGGGGGGGAGAATAAGGGGAACTAACAGAAGGAAGAGAAGGAGGAAGGGGAAAAGGGGAAAGAAAGGGGGGGTTGATATAGGAGGGCAAAACACACTGAAGGTGGTGGTATTCAGAAACAAAATACTGGGGAATATGTATAAAGGGGGGAAAAGGGAAAAATATAAACAGAGGGAAGATAGCATGGAGGGCAATAAAGAGTTAGTAATTATTACCTTGACTGTGAATTGGATGAACTCTCTCTTAAAACATAAGCAAATAGCAGAGTGGATTAAAAACCAGAATCCTACAATATGCTGCTTATAAGAAACTCATTTGAAGCAGGGAGATACATAAAGAGTAAAGGTAAAAGGTTGGAGCAAAATATATTTTGCTTCAGCTGAAGTGAAAAAAAGCAGGAATTGCACTCTTTATCTCAGACAAAGCAGCTGCAAAAATAGATAGTGTGAAAAAGAGATAAGGAAGGACTCTATATCATCCTAAAAGGTACCATAGACAATAAAGAATTTCAATACTAAATATGTGTGCACCCAATGGTATAGCATCCAAAATCTTAGAGGAGAAGTTGAAAGAGCTACAGGAAGACATAGCCTGCAAAACTCTACTAGTGGGAATGGCTTAACAAACTATGGCATATGTACGTCATGGAAAACTATTGTATTAGAAACCAGGAGAAATGGGAATTTAGGGAAGCATGGAAGGACTTACATAAATTGATGCTGAGTGAGATGAGCAGAACCAGAGAAACATTGTGCACCCTGACAGTGGCGTGGGGGTGATAATCAACCTTGATGGACTTGCTCATTCCATCATTGCAACAATCAGGGACAGTTTTGGGCTATCTGCAATGGGGAATACCATCTGCATCCAAAGAAAGAATTGTGGAATTTAAACAAATATCAATGACTACTACCTTTAATTTAGGGGGAAAAACCATTATCTTATTACATAATTTTGCTATCTCTTATACTTTATTTTTCTTCCTTAAGGATAGGTTTTCTCTCTCATCACATTCAACTTAGTTCAATGTATACCATGGCAACAATGTAAAGACTAACAGACTGTCTTATGTGAATGGTGGGAGAGGGGAAATTATAAAACTCAAAATAAATATAATATTTAAAATATTAGAATTGAGCAAGTGGAAGCTAATGAATTTTTTGAAAAGTCAAGAAAAATATTAAAAAATCCATTAGAATGAAAAGCATAGTAAAGAATGTGAAATGTCTCATTGAAAAAACAGTTTAGAAAATAGATAAAGAAAGGATCATTTAAAAATTATTGGACTATCTGAAAGCCATGACCAATAAAAGGAGTCTAGATATCATCACTAAAGAAATTATCAAGGAAAACTGCCCTGATATTCTAGAACTAGAAGATAAAACAGAAATTGAAAGAATCCACTGATCACTTCCTAAAAGTGATTCCAAAATGAAAACTCTCGGGCATATTATAACCATGTTCCAGAGCTCCTAGGTCAAGGAGAAAATAGTGTAAGCAGCCAGAAGGAAACAATTCAAGTATCATGGAGCCATAGTCAGGATAACAATAAATTTAACACCTTCTACATTAAAGATCATAGGACTTGGAATTGATATTCTGGAAGGCAAGAGAACTTGGATTATATCCAAGAATCAATCACTCAGCAAAATTAAGCAAAATCTTTTAGGGGGAAAAGATGAACATTCAATAAAATAGAGGACTTTCAAATTTTCCTGATAAAAAGACTACAACAGAACAGAAAATCTGATCTTCAATTATCATACTCAAGTGAAACATTATAAGGTAAATGGGAAAGGGAAATCATTAGGGCTTTAATGATTTTGAACTGTTTATATTCTTATAAGGGAGCATAATACTGATATACTTTCTCATTATCAGGGAAGTTGGAAGGACTATAACTAGAAGGAACAGGTGTAAATTGAATATGAAATGGTGAGAAAATTAAATTAAGTGAGAAAGGAATAATTGGAAGGGAAAAAGGGAGATAGAATAGGTAAATTGTCTCAAATAAAAGAGGCAAGAAAAAACTTTTACAGTGGAGAGGATGAGGGGGAAATGAGGGATTGCATCAGAATTGACTCAAAGAGGGAATAATATACACATTCAATTGCATATAGAAATATTTTACCCTACAATAAAGTAGGAAGAGAAAGTGATAAGAGAAAAGGGAGGGCAGATTGGGAGGGGGGAAGTCAGAAGCAAAATATTTTTGAGGAGTGATAGGGTGAAAAGAGGGAGAAAAGAATAAATGGGAGAACAGGGGATAAATAGGATAGAGGGAAATAATTATCAACAGTAACTGAAAAAATTTTGAAGCATTTTTTTCTGATTATGACTTTATTTCTCAACATATAGAGAACTGAGTCAAACTTATAAGAGTCATTCCACAATTGATAAATGCACAAAAGATATGAACAGTTTTCAGATAAGGTTATTGTTATCTGTAGTCATATTAAAAATGTTCTAACTCACTATTAATTAGAGAAATGCAAATTAAAATATTCTGAGGTTCTGTCTTATAGATATTTATTTTGCTAATAGACAGAACTGGAGATGACAAATGTTGGAAGGTAGGTAGGGAAAACAAGACATTAACATGCTATTAGTTGAGTTGTGAATTGATTCAACCATTCAATAGACCAATTGGAACTATGCTCAATAGGTAATAAAACCATGCCCACCCTTTGAACTAGCAATGCCATTACTGGGTCTCTATCATGAAATAGATGAAAAACAAAAAAAAGGAAATGGAATATAAACAGGTCAACATCATTATGTGCTTTATGATTTCTCTTTCCTGTTTTCTTTTTTTATGCTCCACTTGAATATCATAATTTAAGATCAAATTTTTTGTTCAGGTCTAGTCTTTTCATCAGTAAAGTTTGAAAATCATCTATTTCATTGAATGTTCATCTTTTCCCCCTAAAAGACTTTGCTCAACTTTGATGGGTAGTTGATTCTTGGTTGTAATTTCAAGCTCATTTATCTTTATAGAATATCATATTCCAAGTCCTATGATCCTTTAATGTGGAAGATGTCACATCTTTTGTTATTCTGACTATAACTCCATGATACTTTTTTTAGAATCTTTATTTTTTCATCCATATGCACATGTATATTTTTAATTTTCAAAATTTCCTTCCACCCTCTCTTCCCACTCCTGCCCCACCCCCCACTCAGCAGTGAACGGTCAGGTTAACATTTGTACACATATATTTTTGATAAACATATTTACAGATTAGTCATTTTCACTATGAGGAATTAGGATTAATGGAAATATATACATAAGAGATTATTTTTATAAAGTGTTCATCAGATTCTGAAGGGTTGTTTTTTTAAATTTTTTGTTTTTGTTTTTCTTCCTTTGTATGGGTATAACATTGTCCATAGCTGGCCTAATATAGTTGTCCTAGCTCTCTGAGTTGCTGAGAGGATCTATTTCCATCAAGATTGATCATCTCATCATGGTGCTGTTAATATGTATATTGTTCTCTTGATTCTGCTCCCTTCGCTCAGCCCCAGATCCTGTAATTCATTCCATGCTTCTCTAGAGTCCAACCATTTATGGTTTCTTATAGAACAATAATATTCCAAAGTATTCATATGCCATAACTTGTTTATTCATTCCACAATTTATGGGCATCCCCTCAATTTCCAATTCTTGCCACTACAAAAAAAAGTGCTGATGATTTATGTAGAGTTTATTTTCTATCCTGCTACTTTGCTGAATTTGTTAATTGTTTTAAGGAGTTCTTTTAGATGATTTTCTTGGGTTCTCTAAGTATATTATCCTATCATCTGCAAAGAATGAAAGCTTTGCTTCCTCATAGTCAATTCTGATTCCTTCAATTTCTTTTTCTTCTCTTATCACCACAGCTAGTATTTCTAATACTATATTGAATAGCAACCTCATGATACTTGAATTATTTCTTTCTGGATGCTTGCACTATTTTCTTCTTTACCTGAGAGCTCTACATTTACCTGAGAGTTTTCATTCTGGAATGCCTTTCAAGAGATGATCAGTGGATTGTGATTAGATTACTATTTTGCTATAATAACCAAATGATTTTATTTCTTACTATATTTCTCTATTATACTTTGAAGGTAATAGATACTTCAGAGATCTAGAAATAACATCTCCTGGGAAGGGAAGAAGTCTAGGAAAGTCTTTGTCTTGCTTGTGGAAAAAAACAGGTAATAACCAAAGCCAGACTTTAAATTTCACGCTAGGGTCCACTGTTTCCAAGTGAAATGTATGACAAAGGACCTCTCTTTTATGGCACTTTTGTGTCTGCCTATATCCTTCTGCTTACGATGAAAATGTTCTTTGAATATACTTTTTTATTTACCCTAATAATATGAGTGCTATCTTCCAACACCATACTCCCCCACCCCCATACACAGCCATCACAATTATTCTCCATTGCTGAAATTCAGATTTCCTATATTTACTCCTCAGTTCAGCTCCTTTGAGCAATAGTCAATAAATATAAGTGATTTTTTTATTCTTTAGATTTTTCACTGAGCTTGTATTTGTTCACCTTTTTTCTTCTTTTTTTGGTATATCTGTAAGTCAATGTTTTGCCTGCTTTCATTTTATTTTTTGTTTTATTGTACAGAATTAGATCAACTCTGTCTCTGTCTCTTGTTTTTTTGTCTCTGTTTTTTAAGGGAGTAACATATTTTAGAAATAATTTAAAAGCAATTTATATACATGAATATTATTTGCATCTTAAAACAAAACAACAAAAATTTTTAAAAAATTCTAGAATATACCAGGTTTACATACATTATGTACTTTGTATTTTAGATGCCCATGCCCAACTCTTGTCAAAATTTCATTTTAATTACTCTTGTATTATGGATATTATACCTCTGAAGATGTTTTGAGGTACCATTTTATCTCTCTCTATTTCTCTTTTTTTGCTCTCTCTTTCTTTGTCTCTTTCTTCTGACTCTCTGTCTCTCTATTTCTCTGTCTGCCTGTCTGTCTTCCTCTCTAGTAATCTCTGTCTCTCTCATTCCTCTCTCTCTCTCATTCCTCTCTCTCTCTCTCTCTCTCTCTCTCTCTCTCTCTCTCTCTCTCTCTCTCTCTCTCTCTCAATTTAAAGGAGATTACTAGGCATTGCCTGGTAGGTCATCAACTTTTGTTAGAGGTGAGTAACCTAGATAATGGGTACTGATGCCCTCAGCCTTCACCACTTCAGTAGGATCTTTCATGCTTTCTTTTTTGTTTCTAATGTAGGTAAATGAGCTCTGCAAATATTCACTGGTGTCAGGCATGCTGTGAGCCTCTTCTTAATGAGACCCTAAGGATGTTAGTTGGAAGAGCTATTTCAGTTGGTCTAGAGGTAATACCCAAAGCCAGACTTTTAATTTCACTTAAGTGAAAGCCAGACTATGGCAGAATTAAAAATCTTTTTTAAAATAGTTTCTTTTTTATTATAAACTTAACAAATACAAAGGGTCAATTTACAAAGAAAAATGATTATATATGAACTTGTTATATATATATAATTTGTTTTTAAAGGATATACCAAATTTAACATGGTTGTAACAAAATTTCCTTGAATTTGTATCCCCTTATAAACTATTAAAAAACCTTTATTTTAAATGAAGGAACTCAATTCACATGCTATAATATACTTTATGACAGAAATTACTTAAAACAGCAGATATGGCTATTTCAAACTATTCAAATAAAATTGACAGTTTGTCATTTTAAAATAGATTCTTTTGCCAAAAATTCCCATAACTTTAAAATGCAATATTTTATAGGAACTTTAAGCAAATGTTAAAGAACTATATAAAGGCTAGTTATCATTATTATAGGGCAGCTAGGTGGCACAATGGACAGAGCACTGGCCTTGGAGTCTAGAGGACAGGAGTTTAAATCCAGTCTCAGAAACTTGACACTTTTACTAGCTGTGGGACTTTGGGCAAGTCATTTAATTCTGATTGCCTCAAATCCAGGGCCATCTCCAGGGTTCCTGATTCATATATGGCCACTGAACCCGGATGACTCTGGAAGAGAAAGTGAAACTTGTGACTTAGCACAACAAAGCACAACTTAGCACTCAAATCCAAATGCTTATCATGCTATCATTTCCCTGATGTCATGGTTTATTATTTTGTAATGAACTATGATTTTTTTTTCAGTATGTGTTTTTAGATGTCAACATAAAACAATGAGCATAGTATAAGTTATCATTACACTTCCTTAAATAGGAAAAGGCAAAAATTTTACAATAACCCTTTATCTACTCTTGCATTCCTACTATTATTGTTTTTTCTCAAACAGATAAGTCTCAATTGCCATTTCTTCAGTTATTCAAGGTATAATTTCAGAAGTATTATGAACTCTTTACTTATATCATATGTTTTAATCTATAGCCCTAGGAGGTGGAGATAGTTATCGATTTAATGTGTTCGGTACCATACCTAGCAGAGGACTACATACTCACAACTACTTTAGGATAATGCTTTCTTACTGTAATGAATTAGCATCATAGTAAGAGGAAGTGCATGAAAATGTGGAAATCTGTATCTTTTCTCATCTCTCTCTGGTTTAATAGTCCTCTCATCTAAACTCTCTGAATGACTCTGCTTCTACCAAACACCCACAGAACTTATAACCTGGTAAGAGAAAGCAGAAGAAACAATATTCTGCAGTCTATGAAATGAAAATATTGCCACATTTCCAATCACACTTTTAGATCAAGTGTTTTCACTAGAAGAGAAAAAAAACTATCATAACAAATTTCTAATTGTATGTTAAATATAAGGAGTAAGTTTTTTCTATGAGTGATTATGAAAATAACTGTACATTAGCTAGTTATTATCTATAGGGATACAAATCCTCTATTTTCTATATCAGTGAATAAGGATCTAGTGGGAAAATGTTATTTAAGTTTATAACTTCCACATTGTTTTCTTAAATGGATCCACAGATACACAATGAGAACATTGAATTTCTTAGCATCTATTACACAGAACATGATTGCTGTTATAAAATGGATGCAATATACACTGGTAGAAATTGCAGTTGATGTTTTATTGTCCAAACATATATACTCTGGGCTATATAAACTCAAAGATTTCTTCCTTAAATGAATGTGAGTGGCTAAACATCAGAACAATTGAGCTTCTATTTTTAATTAAAAAAATCAAGGATTCAAAAATATTTTTCTCTGAATCTTTATGTTTAGACATCTGGTGTACAGTTTTTGTATAACCTTCCCAACTGAAAGAATGAGTTAATTTCCCAAAATAAAGAGCAAGCATCTAATTTCCATTTTACTATAGGCCACCTTGTCACAGGATAACAAATTGTAAAACAGGTATAACTTTTTTGTTCAGTTGTTTTTCAGTCATGTCTGACTCTTCATGACTCTAAAGAGAGTTTTTCTGGCAAAGAGATTAGAGTTGCTTGTCATTTCCCTCTCTAGCTCATTTTTACAGATGAGGAATTGAGATGAACAGGGTTAAGTAACTTGCTCAGTGTCCCACAGTTAGATAGTGTATGAGAACAGATTTGAACTTGGAAAGATGTCTTCTTGACTCCATGCCCAACTCTCAATCCACTATGTTACCTTGCTGTTCAGGTACCACTTTTATATGAGAATAAAGAAGGGGAAAATAAATAGAACAGTTTTTCCTTTTCCCAATACCAGTCATATGCCTACAAAAATGGGTAAACTTTCACTTTGCATGAGAATTCACTATAAATTCAAAAGAATCATAGATCATGTTACAATATACCATCCTAACCATTTGCATGCAGGAGGAAAAGGTTAGTTTTTCCCCCTATAGTAGTTCTGTTTTGATGTGGATATAGTCCAATGATGGCAACTGGTTCTCATTTTCTTTAATATCATACATTGTGAGATAGAAGGAAACTTAGATATCACCTATCCCAAATGTCTTATCTTACATATGATGAAACTGATTTCCACAGAGATTTAATTACCTGAATATGGTCACACACACACAGTTTAAATGGCAGAGAAATCATTCACCTAAAATTTGCTAACTTTAGAGACAATATCTATTCCATTGTAGTGTGCTGCCTCTCAAAACTAGTCCACTAAAACTGTCTCAGAGTCTAGTCATTTTGTATTAAATGTATAGAGAAAAGGAATAGGGCTTGGCTCTGATTTTATTGATCTAGCAAATTCTAGAATTAAGAAACTCAACCAATAACGGTTGGAACTTGCTCTCTAGTTTTTTTCCTTAGAAAGTTACCTAGAGGAATAGTGTCAAACTCAAATAGAGATGGGGATCACTAATCCTCATACAAGGATCCTTACAGATTGCATGTCATAGTTCTAAAGTGTGATATTATCTATGTTTTATTTTATTTATATTTTTTTTATATATTTAGACAGGGCAACTAGGTAGTGCAGTGTTTAGAGCACTGGTCTTGGATTCAGGAGGATGGGAGTTCAAATCCAACCTCAGACCCTTACCACTTACTAGCTGTATTACCCTGGCCAAGTCACTTAAATTTTATTCCCCCACATCCAGGGCCATCTCCAATTGTCCTGATTCATATCTAGCCACTGGACTCAGATGGCTTTGGAAGAGAAAGTGAGGATGTTGACCTAAGCACAGCACTCCACTCAAATCTAATTCACGTGCTTGTCATGGCATTGCCTCCCTGATGCCGTGGTCGTCTTAAAAAAATGTAGGGCAAAAAATGGATTATTTACTTATTTAGATATTTCCCAATTACATAATTAAGTATACTTTGAAGGGTTGTGTGTCATGGGTAGGGTGGTTGATATCCTTAATCTATAGCAGTTACCAATTAGATGATTTACCCAGAGTCACACTGCCAAAATTTTTTTTTTGTATGGCAAATGGGGTTAAGTGGCTTGCCCAAGGCCACACAGCTAGGTAATTATTAAGTGTCTGAGACCAGATTTGAACCCAGGTACTCCTGACTCCAGGGCCAGTGCTTTATCCACTACGCCACCTAGCCACCCCTGCAAGTAAGTTCTAAAAATGGAACTTGAATCCACATCTTCCTGGCTCTGAGACCTGCCTTCTTTTACCAAATATGTAAATTAGCTTTAAGGGAATCAACCTTTAACCCAGAGAAAACTAAATGCAATAATAATGACAATATAGATGCCATTTATTTAGCCTTGGGTTGCTAACAAAGTTCTATAACAGACCAATAGGAGGCAAAAATAGGTCTCCAGCTCATTGTTGCTCATGGTCATATTTTCCATTACCTAATAATAATAATGTCAATGTATATTTTTATTTCATACTAATTCTATTATCATAAAAATAGGTTCACTTATATAGTACTTATTCAACAAACACTTAAAATCTCTTAATAGCATCTGTTATAGTATTCTGATGGCACATGATGGTTATTACATTACTATTTTTCCAGTGAGGAACCTACAATAGACAGTTTAACAGACCTACAAGTGAGTATATGATAGGAGTGATGGAGTTGACTACTTTTTAAATAGACTATTTCCATCATGTGATAACAATTACTTTTAATTTAATTAAAAAAACAGACATTTATTAAATAATTACCTCTAGCAAAGTATGACACTAGTTGTTGGGTTAGATGAAATACTGAGATAAAACAATGCTACCATGAAGATGGTGAAGCATATAATACATTAACAAATAGCTGCAGTATAAAATAATAAAATTAAATACATTAGAGAGAGGCACAAGCAGAGGGCTTTGAGAGTTGGTAGGCAATAATAAAAGATCATCATTACTGTTGGTCTTTAAATGGTGATTAGGAATTCAACAGGACTGGAATGAGGGAAAATGTAATCCAAGCATAGAGAATGTTAGCAAAGGTAAAGATTTAAGAACGTAGAAGACCTCTATAGTGAACAGTAAGTAAACCATTTTGACTAAAATGAAAAGCATTTGAAAGGGAATTATCTGAAAGAAGGCTTTCAAGTTAGGATGTGATTAAGTTATGAAAGGTCTTGATAATAATAGGCAAATAAGTTTTGATTATTAACAGGAAAGAGGAACTATTACTTATGTTATTTCTATGCCTTGGATGAATATTGATAGATCATTCTGTTTTAACTGAAATAATTTTGAACATATTGCCCAGGATTATCCACATATGGCCTTTGGTAAAATAACTTTTTCTTTGGTCATAACTGTGGCAGGCTATGCATTCTTACAGAATTCCAGAATTTGAGATTTAGAGAAGACCTAAAGATCCATCAAGTTTAATCCATTCATGAAGAAATCCCCAAGAATCAGAAATTGACCACCTCTTGAAGTAGTCCTTCCTACTTCTGCATAGCTCTAATTGTTAGAAAGGTTTTTTTCTAACATCAAGATTAATTCACTTTTTTTTTTACTATTTCCATCTTAAACTTGGTTCTAGTTTCAGTGGCCAAAGTCCTGTTTCAGATAAAATGACTTCAAATACTTGGACATAACTATAAGGTTACTCCTGAGTCTTATTTTTTTTCAAGCTAAATATGTCCATATAATCCTTTAGCTGATCCTTACAGGATATGGACTCAAGAACCTAATTCATCTGGGTTGCCTTCTTCAAGATACTCACTTATTAATATCCTTCTGAAACTATGGTTCACAAAAGTTTATATAATACTCTAAATGAGGTATTTTGAATGCAGAATTCTATGAGTTTAATTCTTTTCTGATACTAAAAGCTAAGACCTCTTAAGACAATTTAAAGGGTCATTAGTTGGGGGTTTTTTTTGTGTACCACATTACAAAGCTGACTCATATTGAGCTTGTGAACCACTAAAATCTCCAGATTTTTTCAAATCAGTGTTTGATTCACAATGACTCCCACAGCAATGAAATAACCTATACCTAATATTTTGAAGTTTTAAAATCATTTAATTATGTTTTATTTTTAACTAATAAGATCATAGCATTATCCACAGATCATTATCCAGGTCCAAAACAAACTTCAATGGTAACTTCCTTTATATAAAATCCACAAGAATAAAAATATGAATCATGAATTTATAATTCCTAATTTATTTTTTAAATTATATTCTTAACCTGCTAATTTTTAAGTCTGGGTTGCTGGTAACAATAATAGTTTTAAGCAGTTGACATTTTTTAGACAAATGTACTTGATTGTTTCTATATTAGAAACTGTGGCCAGGCTTGGTGTGATGGTCTATGCCTATATTTCCTGCTTCTGGGCAGATTGAAACAGGTGGATTGCTTGAGTTTGGGATTTAGAGTTTTTAAGTGGGACAAAAGCCTACCCAGTGTTTGCACTGTTTGACATAATGTGGTAAACTCCCAAGAGGGAAGGATCACGAGGTAGTCTAAGGAGAAGCAAAATGACAACCAAAATCATAAACACACCAAGTTAAAACTACATTGAACAATATTGAAACAGGACATGAAGGCAACCACTTCTCTTCTAGCTTGGGCAAGACAGAGATACAGAGATAGGGAGATAGATTAATTTTTTTTTTAATGTATGAGGACACCAATTGCCTTGCATGATAAATAGTTTTAATCTCATTTAAGTCACAAGTTTTTTTGTTTTTTTTTTAAAGAAAATATCAGGTACAGTACTCATAGTACTATACTCCCTCTTTTCTAAAGCTTTATACAACAAATATTGATGACTCATTTGATAATTAAAGAATTCAATAATTAAAACTGTCATATGATATTTGGAAAAAAGTATCATAACTAGATATGTTTCAAAAAACTAGAAAGCAGAAGTTTGATTTGTGTCCTATCATGTAATAAGTTTGGCTTCCTTATTCTTGCTTTTAACTGATGGATTTTTATGTAGGGTTAAATAATATGGATAGCATAAATATTATTATGTATGTGGATGTGAGAGGAACACAGCTTCTCCCTCCTTGTTATATATTTTTTTCTGAATGATTTGTGGTCTGCAAAGCCCAACTTATTAATGACTTTAGGCATTAAAAATTAAGTGGCAAAAGCAGCAGTATGACATCCACAATCATCTCTGAGAATGTCTCTTATTCTGTGAAGTTTTATTTCTCCAGTTATTTTTCCCTCCATCACCCTGTGCACAGGGGATTACACAGATCTGATTTAACATGAACTAGAGGTATTGGTACAATCTGGGTGAGAATGCTCAGTGACCTTCTCCTTGACTAAAATCTGATTTATACATGATGGGTTTGGGGAAGGAATACTTTCCCTTAAGCTATGACTATCCATACTCCAAAGTCAGTCTATGGGAATCCACTTGTATTTGAGGAAGCTTTCCACATAGAGAAACATAAATAACAAGATGACAAGACGTAGATCTGGGATTAAATTTGGAGATTATTTGGATTATTGCAGATTATTTTAGGTTACAGCTAGGATAGTCCCTAGTCCAGTGCTCTCATTTTATAGATAAGAAAACTTTGTCCCAGGGATCAAAAATATTGAAAATGAATTGCCCATAGACCTACAGGCAGAAGGTGGCTTAATTTGGAATTGAAACCAAGTGATTCCACATCTATTGCAGTCATTCAGTGTTCAAAATATGACCAGTTTTGCTTCTGATTGACAAAAATTTCATATGTAGAAGTTCATAGCTTTCCCAAAATGACCAGGACTGATCTAAATACAAGTTTCAAGATTTGTTCCTGGAGTCAATAGGGTAGGTTAACCTAGAATAAGTTCCACTACAAATAAAGTGAATAGGAAAGGGGATGGACATATGTTTTCATGGTAAATTAGACTCCATGGTGAGCAAAATGTCTTTATGAATTAAGGTCAGCATTTTTTTTTACAAGAGAGATTTTTCCTTGAAATCTGTTGTCTCAGAGATTTGCCTAGAATGCTAAAAGATTAAGCTACTTGTTTAAGATCACATAATCAGTACATGTCAGAAGTGGGACTTGAACCTTTTATTTCCAAGACCAACTCCACTACACAAATACTTTGTTTCTACTTTATTCATAAATCCCTGAATATGTCCCACTGTACTCTGGTATCATTATATTCATTTGCTAACTATACCTTCTGTAGTAACAATATAAACTGCTCAAAGTAAATTCCCATTTCATGGTGATTTGGCTCAGAATTATGCTTATTGAATCACTAGTCCAAATTCTTCTAGATAGAAAAAATTGTTATGAGAAATAATAGTGAAACTAGATTTCATCATATTTAATCTCTCAATAAATGTAAGTTACCATTTCCAAAACCACTTTGTGCTAGTCTCATCGCTAGGTATTGTTTATTAGCTTGCTTTTAATGTATTGCATTGTTTTATCTTTTTTCTTTAAAATTCTTCAATAAAAATAACTGCAAGGAAGTAGGAAAAGAGATCAATGACCTGTAATTTATATTTCAATAGAGATATCAAAATAAGCTACTTTCCTTTCTGATTTGTTTAGAAAGTTGTTCTAAAATCTTCTTTTGACAGTTTCAAAAAACCTAAACTAAAGCAAGAGCTGTTTTGGAAAAAATCTCACTCTCCTACAATATCAATAAAATGAGCAAGAAAAATTAGCTTCACAGCAGGCTACTCTAATGAGACACAGAAGCAAATCAGACAAGGCAGATAATATGATGCCTTTTGCAGTATAATAGAGAATAGAATTAGCAAGTATAGAAGAAGACCCATCATTGTATAAATCAAACTCCCAGTTTGGGAGCAAAACCTTATATATCTATAACAAAATGACATATCGTCATAGATACTCAGATGGATGGGATTTATTTAAAGGTATGTGTGTACATATGCATATAATATATGATAGAAATTTCTATAGTATTCAGAATACTATGGACATAAATATTTGGATTTGTTTTTCAATATAGCTTACATGTAAATGCCTTCATATACATATGTACATATTCTCTCACAAATAGTATCTTCTCTTAAACTCCTCCTTTGTTGCCTCGTTCTGAGGATTTTCAGATGCTTTTCTAAGAGTGCAGTCTCTGTCAGCTCATGTGAGACTAGACAAACTCTAAGTATGGACCTTGTGATAGCTTGTTTCTTTGTTGTCCAAATATCCATTCAGCTTTGTTTGTATGAACTCATTATCAAGCTGGCCATAAGGTAACTTTTTGTTTTTCTGCTACAGTAATTTTTTGTAAACTATCTAATGGAGGGAGATAAGTGGTACAGTGGATAGAGTTCTGGACCTGGACTGTAGAAAACCAGTTCAAATTCAGGATCACACCCTTAATGGCTATGTGACTCTGGGAAAGCCACTTAAGATTTTGTCTGCCTCAGTTTTTTTTTCATCTATGATGTGGATAGTGATAACACCTACCACCCAGGATTGTTGCAAAGCTCAAATATGAGATATTTATAAAGAACTTTGTAAACCTTAATATACTATATAAATACTAGTTATCATCATCATCATCATTAAAATCATTAGAAGGAATTGTGGTCTCCCTCAGTACACAAATAAACACAGTCTCAGATATAGAGACAATATTTTGCATACCAATATCTTTGCATATGTCTGTTCTTGTGCTGTAGTGAATATATCTGGGGTGGGGGTTATCAGTACAGCAATTTCTGGCATAACAAGTTCTTCTGTTAGCTCAGACCAGCAATTTATCTGTAATTGAGTATTAAGATTTGCAAAGTTCCTTATCAATATTGTCTCATACTAAATCCATTCTAGTCTATTCTGCTCTATTCTAAATTAAATTTCCATGGGAAGGAAATTATTCCTTTTAAAAAATATAACAGTATATAAGAGGATAGAGTTTCACTATGAATATTAATCAGTTTATAGAAATTAAGAATTCTTAGGATAAAAAGTGATATTCAAAAACAAAAATTATTATTATTAAATTAGTGGTACTTTGATTTAGAGCAATACTGACTTCTAAGCTAACAATTCTGATATAATGATATCACTTAAGGAGTATAGTATATATGTATATGATAAATTTCATTATGAAACTAATGTTTAAGTTTTTTTTTATACCTGCAGTGAAACTACACTTCATTGTTAGTTAAAATATATTCTCATCATAAAAGGGAACATGGCCTTTTAACCTCTTTAAGTAAAAGACAAGGTTCTGAGCAGCATTTATGAAGGGGAGTTTCCTCACCTGGAGTTTTCTAAATAGATGAATTCACAAGTCCAGTGCCTATCTCTATCCTACCATATACACTTGTAATAGAAGGATGGCTTAGGGAAATGTTACAACTATTTCTGCTTTAAGTCACAAGTGTTCAGGGATCTAGCTAGAAAGGTGCAGTAAAACCCCATTAAATTCATTTAAATAATTATTTCCTAAGATGTTTTTGAAAATAAAGAAAAATCAAAACAATTTAAATTATCTACTCCTGTAATGTCTATATGAGATAGTAGTAGTAGTATCAGTAGGTCATACTACACTGCCTTTGATGCTAGAAGTATTTAAAGTTTTGTGGAGACATTTTTCTTAACTTTTCCTAAGTAGTTCATGGGTTGTATTGTAAAGCACCTTATACTACATCTATAATGTAGTTCCAGCTTTTAACTTTCTTCCAGGAACTATTATATGTATCTTCTGTATAATGTTTATTGGTCCAAAAGCTTACTTTATCATTTAAATACAATTTAATCAGGTCTTCTACCTAGATAAACACTAAAGTTCATTCTTTATACTTCTGAGCCAAATTCGTTCCTGTTGATTAAAACATAAATGATGAAATTTGACTTTTAACAGAATGACTAGCCTATTGGCAAGAACGCTGGCCTAGAAACTAGAGACATGGGACTTAGTCCATTTACTGTCACTGAGTGAACTTCAGCAAGTCACTCTGCTCCATTTTTCCTCATCTGTAATAAAAGTATACCTTCATATAGGCATAGAGAATTGTTCCCTTCCTTTCTCCTATGCCCCTTTCTTTTCCCATGTGAAATGAGGCTTCACACACAGCTTTTGTACTACACATCCAGGGGAAGTGTGAATTGATCCCAACATAATGCAATAAGCATTGTGTACACAGTAGATTATCAATATGTGTCAATATACTTAAAACGGGATGATGCTGAGGTAGAACTG
The DNA here is from genome assembly GCF_037893015.1 of Macrotis lagotis. Classification (NCBI taxonomy): domain Eukaryota; kingdom Metazoa; phylum Chordata; class Mammalia; order Peramelemorphia; family Peramelidae; genus Macrotis; species Macrotis lagotis. Next base: position 187,396,469 of record NC_133664.1, on the reverse strand, counting down.
GAGACTTTAGACTCCAAACCAGCTTTTTCCTCTGTGCACTCAAAACATGCATGTGTATATTAAATAATTCCAAACTATGAATTCTTATAAAAAGATAGGTCTCAGAAAGTAGTTCCTGCTAGTCTGGGATCAAATTTAGGATAGAGGAACAAGATGTGAAGAATGTTCTCCCCCCAGCATGAAGATTTTTAACATTAGGGCCCTGATCCCTAAAGTGTTTTATTGATGGATTTTAGGTGGGTTCATGACCTTGGATGTGACAAAGTTAAAGCTTTATTTTCACCAGGCTCTAATTGAATTTTAGCATTTTTATCGATTATGATTAAAAAAAATTGAGGAGTCTATAGGTTTCAGTAGACTGCCAAAGGGATTTATAACACACAAAAAGATTAAGAAGCACTATATTTAGCATGAAGTGAAAAAATGTAATTTTAAATACTAGAAAATTCAAGACTAATAGTTTTGAAAGAAGCATATAGTTTATTTAGTCATGATACTGGTAGATATAATTTCCATGAGATAATTTTTGTGTGCATGACATAAAAAAATTAAACCTTATCAACTGCTAGAGAAAAGACTCCTAAGTCTTGATCATTACAATCTCAATAGGGTTTCATTAAAAGCACCACAGGACTATTTTCATAAGAATTACCTTTTGCCACTTTTAGTTTCACCTTATACTCAAGTTTTCTGCAGTCAGCCTTCACAGGAACCAAAAAGGTTTATCAGTTTGAAGTGGGGAGGAAACATTATTAGGAAAGAATAGGATTTTAAAAATTCCTTGAAGTCCATCTTTGCAGAAACCATTTCCTAACCCTTCCTTATCCTTCAATGCCCTCCTGAAATTGCCTCTCATATTTTCTCTGCATATCCTGTATATAAATAGGTGCTTATATATTATTTCCCCCATTCATATATGAACTCCCTCAGGTTAGGTAAGGACCTTTCTTTTTGCCTTTGTATTCCCAGTGCTGGTATATATTAAACACAAACTCTCTAATTGACAAGATCACTTTTTCTCTGTTGTTTCCATATTTTGTTTCTCTTCTCTCATGTAATATTCTCTTCCTTTATATCATCTTCACACATGTATACAGCTGAATTTTAAACCCTAAATCTTTGACATTAGTCAAATGACAGAATAATCAGTCAAATGATGGAATAATAAAATAAAATAAGTGTCTAAATATCTGTATTATGGTTTTAAACCACTGGTTTCCTTTGAAGTTGAAGATCCTCTCCTTTCAGCATTACCTGGATAGCTTTGTGTGACTTGATAAAAATACAATAAGCTATCTCTATTTCTCTGTATTGTTCTTTTTCTTTTTTCCTTAATGATTAAATTGAGCATGCCATATATGGAGAACTGGTCAATGTAAAAGTCAATTAATAAAACCAGTTTGCATCTTCTACTCATAGAAAATGGAAACTTTTATTTTTATTAGTCACCAATAAAAGAATTACCACAAAAAAGAAAGAAAAAGAACTTATTGGTATGGTAAAAAAAATTCATTAAAACTGTTTTGTGGTGAAAAAGAATTGGATATTGAAGGGTTGCTCAATCAATGGGGAATTGAACAAATTATACTATATTATTGTCACTGAATACTATTGGATATTACTGAAAGATATGAGGTAAATGTCTCAGAAAAACCTTGGAAGACTTATTCAAGTTGATGAAAGTGAAGTAAGCAGAATCAGGAGAACTTTCTACATTATAACAGTGAAATATTTGACTATTCAGCTAAATGTATGGATCCAAAGCAATTCTAAAGGACTTATAATAAAAACTGATATCCACATCCAGAAAGATGTGAATTATGAGTACAGGTTGGAACATATTATTTTTTCATCTTCTTTATTTTTCTTATCTTTTGACAATATGAAAATATGGAAATTTTAGATGACTTCACATGTAATATGAGTATCATATTGCTTGCAATTTTAGTGGGTTGGGCAGGGACAGGAGGAAGGAGGAAAATTGGGAAGTCAAAAATTTAAAAAATGAACAACAAAAAAGTAAATGAATGAATGGATGCTTAAAAGAAAGAAAAGAGATACAATATGGGGGGGGGGGGAGAAAGATACTGATTAAAAGACTAAATTATACCAAAATATAAGATGATTTCACTTCAAGTTATAGTTCTGTCACTCACTAATTATTGTCTTCCCAAAGTAACTTTATAAACTTAGGAATGCTCTCAAAAATTTATTTTCCATGTGCTAAGGGAGAGAATGTAGTATAATGGAGAACTGTCCTTACTATATGTTTTTGTTTTTGTTTTTGCAAGGGAATGGGGTTAAGTGACTTGCCCAAGGTCACACAGCTAGGTAATTAAGTGTTTGAGTCTGGATTTGAACTCAGGTCCTCCTGACTTCAGGGCCAATGCTCTATCCATTGTGCCCCCCCCCCCCCCCCAGCTTCCCCTGACCTTACTATATGTAAGACACATGGTAGATATATGTTTTAGAGGAAGTCAATCTATCATGCTAAAGGAAACTCTATAAGACTATAATTTTCATAGAAAATGTCAACATGTGTGAACTAATCCAAATATCCTGAAGAGAAATTTAGACTCAAAAGACAATCAAACAGTGAATGCTGTGATACAGCATTACCACTTCTGGGTCTGTAACTCAGAGAAATGATAAAAAGGAAAAAGAACCTGCATATACAAAAATAATTATAGTAACTTTTTTGTGGTGAAAAGAATTGGAAATTTAGGAAATGCCTATTTATTGAAAAATGACTGATCAAATTGTGATATCTGAATGTAAAGGAATACTATTATGATTTAAGAAATGATGAGCTGACAGATTTCAGAAAAACGTGGGAAAATTGACATGAACTGATGATGAGTGAAGTAAGCAAAACCAGGAGAACATAGTACACATTAATATAACATTATACAATGATGAATAATGTAGATCTTTTCAACAGTACAGTGATCCAAAATAATTTCAAAAACCTCATGATGATCATAGCCAGAGAAAGAACTAGGGACCCTAAATGCAGATTGAAGGATACTATTCTCACTGTTTTTTTGGTTTCTTATGGCTTTTCCCTTTTGTTTTTTTCTTTCACAATATACTAAGGAGGAAATATGTTTACATAATTCTACATTTATGATCAATATTGGATTCCTTGTCATCTTCAGGGAGGCAGGAGGAATGAAGGGAGAAAAAATTGAAACTCAAAAAACTTATAAAAATGAATGCTAAAAACCATTTACATGTAATTTGAAAAATAAAATATTTACCAAAATAAATAAATAATTAAAGATAGACAAATGAAATAAGAAAATAAAAGAAAATGTCAACATGGATCAATAGAGGAAGTTTTTCCTCCATTTCTGATTTCAAAGGTGCTTTCTATGCCAAATATATCAGAGGTCTAATCTCTATATCTCTATGGTTTAGAACAAAGCAACTGATTAATCAATTTATTATTCCCAGAGTACTTACATTTAGATTAAAATGTAAGATAGTCATTATGTAACTTAGAGTACCCCAGTAGAAGTTATTATGGCTTTAGAAGACACATATATTATTATTATTATTGTTGTTGTTGTTCAGTAAATCATGGTTGCTATTTAAATATAAGGAAAAGGCCAAGTAATTACAGATCCAGATTTCAAAACTCTTGACCCTTAATATTCCCATTACAATAAAGGATAAGATGTTTTTTGTGTACCGGTGGTTAAGAATGTGTTTCCCTTTGGGTTGATTAGGATTATTTCAGTAGTAATCTATAGCACTCTGTATATTTATTTACTAAAGCAGTAGACTCATAATATGCCCATTATTCCCTTCTTCTTAGTCATTTTCAATTGCATCTTATTCTTCCTGATCCTCCTTGGGGTTTTTGTTTTTTTTTTTGGGGGGGGTGTTGTTTTTTGTTTGTTTGTTTTTTAGCAAACATACTGCAGTGGTTTGCCATTTCCTTCTCCAGTTCATTTTACAGATGAAGAACTTGGGCAACTAAGGTTAAGTGACTTGCCCAGGGTAAGTATCTGAAGTCAGATTTAAGAACTGGTAGATGAATCTTCCTGATTCCAGGCTTGATATTCTATCCCTGAGCTGCCCCAGTATTCTCTTGGTACAACTTTTTGAATATTTCTCAATATTGGTACTCCCTCTAGCAGTTCAGATCACAGCCTGTTGATGACTTTTCATCCTGTGAAATGTGTCCAAGTCTTCCTTATAAATGCTAATATCCTGGAGCTTTTTCCTGATGTCTTCTCTTACTACATGAATACCAATATTATACATAGAGAAACTGAATATCTACTATTACCTGCTTTCAGTCCATGACTAACACACTTTCCCCCTTAATCATGCACCTCCAGGATGACATTTCATATTACTTTTCCTAAATAATTAATCAATGGCAACATATTCATTGGCAATATTTGCATTTACCACAAGTTAATCAATTGTCCTTCCAATGATCCCCAATTTTGTGATACTTAATGATCTATAGATATAGTACATTATCATTAAAAGAACACCTGAATATATATTTATTCATATATGCATATACATGTGTATGTATGTGTTTATGTGCATATGTACACACACACAATTATTTGACTCACAGAGAATCTTTCTCTTAATTAAGACTCTCATATAGTTTCCCCTTTACAAACCATATCACTCTTCTCCTCCTGGTCAATTCTATTTCTGATTTATTGTCTACTTACATCTGTACTGATGGGATAATTTTATGGTCAGTCCATCTAACTGTATATCATATCCTGAACAAAAATAATAAAAAAATTTCATCTATTTGGCTATTTGGGTATGAATAATTATGTGAAATTATTTTGAGCCATTATGTTTCATTTAAGAAATGTTTCCAAAAAAATTAAAAAGAAGAAATGTTCCAAGTCTTTTTGTAATTAGCATATTACCATCTTCACACAGAAGCTTGTGGAGGACCTCACTAAAAGTAACCCTTTATACATTTGGACTCTGGGCTCATCATCCTCCGTGAGAATGGGCTTTGGCATGATGAAGATATGTCTCCTTCTTTTGTGTTTTGTCTGATATTAATGATGAGGTGTCAAAATTATCTCTGTTTTCTATTATTTCAAGGCATGTGTCCTAATCTTAAAAAAGGAGAAAAAGGTTTAATCCTCTTTAGTATTCTTTATAGAATCTTATAAATGTTGCTTAAAAATAAAATCTATTCAATTTAGTCTGTTTTTTAAAAATAACATAAATGTTTCTCATCATGCTGTTAATAGTGGGTGTTTGAAAACATCAAAGTTTTTGATAATTCAAATGAAATGATTACTGTGTATTGTAAAACACCATAATCATATGAAATAGTCAATAGGAGATGCAACGTCACACTATTTTAAACCCAGAATTTCTATCCCAAGATTCATACAGTCTAAAGCATAATAGTATTAAGCTATATTTCATAGAACTTTTTGTTACTTATCTGACGCAAATAGCTTACCAAAAGAATCTGATTTGTTGATATTTCAAATAAGAGAAGAATTATAAAATTCATTTCTTGTTTTCTTTTATAAAGATCCACTCTCTTAGGAACCCCTACCTTTGGCAGTAGACAATAAAACATTCCCAAATACACTGAATAATAGGCTATTCAGATGCATAGTATAGCAGGGGAGGTCTTGAATATGAAAATAAAGAGCCCCCCCCCCTGCATTGTGAAAGATTCTAGTGCAGAACAATGGGATTAGAAATAAACTCTCTACCTCACAAGGGATATATTTTAATTGTGAAACTGGAAACACTAGAATTTCAATGAGATCATTGACCATCTATATACAATCTCAGAGTTTTTTGGTTGGCAAATATAGAGTACCTTTCTTTTTCTATGTAAATATCTTTCACATATGAACATTTAATATCTCCATTCAGCATCCTGAAGAGATACACAATTCAAATTAATCAAATAAGCAGGTTTAGATTTTATTATATTTCATTTGGAACCCTATAGTTTTCAAATCAACTTAGATAGGACACCTATCGAATATCCCGAGTCATTTTTTGTATTCCTTAAATATACTCATATTTAATAGTTGAATAATAATTTTTCTGCCCTACCTCAAGAATTTTATATGAAACAAGATAATTCAGGAAAAATGTGGAAGTATTTTTTAAACAAAGGTCTTTATAAAAATTGAAGATGTATCTGTTTCTTATAATCTTACCCACAGAAGCAAGCACGGATGACTGAGTGAACAAAGTTTATAAGTTAAGGAAAGGTACCATTTTTCAAGTGTCTTCAGTCAAGGATGACCCATTTACAGTTTTGAACTTATTTAATAACATTAAGCAAGAACACAACTATCTAAAAGAAGGATCAACAACATAAATCAGACATCTTTTCACATAATTCAAGACCAGAGCTATAAACCAAGGTGATTTGTGAGGACATTTCAACAGCTCTAATATATTATGGCTCTTTTTGGAGCATATTTAATCATATTAGGTGTATAAATGGGTATTTTGTTGTTATTGTTGATTGAACCAAAAAAAGATGCCTTTGAACACACACACACACACACACACACACACACACACACACACACACAGACATTTTTTTTTCCTATGGGTTACTTTTGGGTAATGGGAAGATATCCAACTGAACAGAAGAGGGATGCAAATTATACTGACTTAGAATAAATGATAAAGTGCTAGAAATGGTGAAAATTGTCTAAATGTCCTTAGTGTTCTAAGTTAAACCTAGGTTGTTAAATTTTTTCATGTGAAGAACTTTCAGACCGATTTTACTACCAAATACTATTAAGCACTTTAAAAACAGAAAAATAAAATATATAACATATACCAAAATTCAATTTCTTTGAAATTCAGTCATTCTCTTCAGTCATGGTCACATTGGAGGTTTTTTAAATAAAAAAGCTTAAAATGATACTTATTAATAGCTATTTTGTCATCTTAACAATATATAAAGGAAATAAGAGATATCAGCAAGTAAGAAATACAAAACAAGTATTGGAATATGAATAGGTTGAGTTCATATCTTACTTCTAACTAATGCTAGCTGCATCACATTTAGCAATCCACTTAACCTATTAGAATTTCCAGACAACTCTCTCAAAATATAATTTAGAATGGGGCAAGTAGGTAGTGCAGTGGATAGAGTACTGGTCCTGCAGTCAGGAGGACCTGAGTTCAAATTCAGCCTCAGACAGTTAATAATTACATAGCTGTGTGACCTTGGGCAAGTCACTTAACCCCTTGCCTTACAATAAACAACCAAAATTACAAATCTGCATTGAGAGGGAGCTTCTACCCTGGAAGTTCCTTGTATCAATGAAATCATAAATCTGGGATAGTGGAAATAGAAATGTTAAACAGAACCTCAATATAGTAAATATTTAGTTAATGTCTAATGATTCCAATGTCTCATATTTTGACAACTATGATACTGTCCAAGATACATAAAACAAAGAAGTGTTTTGGGAAGGGGCATTTGAGTGAAGATCAATGGAAGAAAAAACACATCTTTAGAGATATTACAAGCCACTTAAATGAAAAGTTCAAATGGATTATGAATTCAAAAAACCAATCACAAATCTGGTCAACAATGTCAATTATTTGAGTATTTTTTTGAACTTTTCTTTGTTAGATGTAAAGCAATTGATAAAATTTTAATTTGCCTAAATGATAATATATAATCCTTTAAAAAGTAAACAAAACTAATAAGGGCTGCTACTTTTCTCCATCCAAAGTAAGTGAATAGAAAAATCTGGTTGCTGAGAAATTATTTAAATTATAAGATAGACTGAGCATCAAAATTCTATTTTAAGTTGATGATCTTACTGAGAGGCAACCCTTTGTTTGCATCCTTTGATTGTCCAATCCATATTCCATAAAGAGTATGACCATGCTTATTGGCAACTTATTAAGGAAACAAAATATAATTCCAGATTAAATCTTATAGACTAAAGCTGTCCCAAGAGGAAATGGCTGATTACCAGATGTTTCTAATTACCTACCAAGGGTTGGAATTCAGTGAATAGGGCCACCTACATGATTAAAATGGCTTGAGTTCTTTCAATGATAGGCTCTTTGAGGAGGAGTCAAATTTGGTGTTAACCAATTAAAATGAGACAATGTTTTTTGGTTCTTTTTGCTTTGTATGAGATAGAACTATTATTTAACTCATATTCTCCTTATTTTTTCTCTACCAAGGAGAATGATCTTTGATTTGTAATAGAATACATTTGATTATATTTTTAAATCTAATAAAAAAAGGGAAATGATAAAATAGCAATTAGTCTACTTATTAACTTCTTGTTACCAAGTCTAGAAGACCTCTAAGTATACATTAAAGAAGAAAAAAACTGGCAGATGTGACTAAAGAGAATCTGTAGGTTTTCACTGAATAATCATGAAGATGAGAAGTAGCTCAAGATTGCAATGACAGAAGTACCATAGATAATATATCTAGATTTCATTCAGGTTTTTTGACAAAGTCTCTTACAATATCCAGTTGATAAGAAGGAATCTAAATATTCTACGGACCAGGAAAAAGAATAGCAGATAGGGGACACAGTGGATAGAGCACTGGACTCAGAATCAAGAGAATGGGAATGCAAACCCAGCCTCAGACACCTGCCACTTACTAGCTATGTGACTTTGGGCTGGTTTCTGCATGCATCCAGATGACTGGAGAAGAAAGTGAGGTTGGTGACTTAGTATAGCATCACCCCCCCCCATCCAAATCAAATTCATGTGCTTGTCATAGCATCACCTTCCTGATGTCATGATCTTCAAGAATGGACAGACATCATCATCACTTAACTTGATTCAGGATTGGTTAAATGACTGATCACATTCAAAATCAATGATTATTAAGGTCAATGCCAACCTGGACAAAGGGTTCTACTAAAATTTTCCAGGGATCAGAGGTCAATAGGTATAGTGCATCAAAGGAATGCTAGAATAGCAATTAAGAAGAAATGAATCTTAGCTTGAACATTTTCCAACTGTGTTACTCCAGGAAAATTACTTGACCTTCCTACTGGTTTTCTCATTTGCAAAATGTGGAAAATAATAACTACCTCCTAGAACTGCTATGAAGATGTAAGGATAGAATGTGATATTCAACTTTGCATGCTTTTAAGTATTATACAAATGTATGTTGTTATCATTGTTACTATTATTAATATTGTTATTATTAGCTGCTAAAGAAGATTACTATTCAGATAGGGATTCAATCTATATGACCTCTGAGATTCCCTCCATCTCTGGGATTCTATGCTCTGATTAAGACCATTTATTTTAATATATGCCTTAGCCTTAGTGAGGATAAGAACTTTCCAGGTCATGCCAGTATTCTATAATTTTTGATGGATATGGTTTTGTTCTTCAGAAACTTAAGAAACTCACTCTGAGGGAAAGGACAAAGCTAAATTAGATTTCTACTTGAATCAGATTCTGATATCCACCTACTCTACACTCACAGGCCTCTTCCTAAAAAGAAATATCACATAAGAATTTATCAGTATTCCCAAGTCAGCTAATTATTTGTCTTTTTCAGGTAGTAAGGTATCTAGTCCTCTCTGCTTTTCTCCTCCTCCCCTTTTCCTTATCTTCAACCCAAGAACACATAAATATGGTTCTCTGTTTCCCCGGAGGAGAAACTATTTTTCCATGCTTAGGTTTCTCTTATTTATCTCTTCTATGAAAGGGGACACAACTTTTTCAAACTTCTCACTTTGCCTGATGTCTCTGGAAAAAGATTACAAATCTTAGTTATTATTTCCTTTTTTAGAGAGAAGATTAACTCTGAAGATAAGGACTGTTTTATTTTTGGTTTTTATATCTGCAATTCCTGAATAGCTTCTAATATTTAAAAAATGGTTTTTGATTGATTTAATAAAATAGGCAAGAATCATAAGGTCATGTTTTTGTTTTTTGTTTTATTTTGCTTAATTTGCCTTCCCTATTATTTTGTTTTGAAATGGATTAAACTGCTCGATCATTTAATCAACCAACCAAGCAACACTTATAATCACAAGTGACTTATTAAGTCGCTGAAGAAACAAAGATAAAAGAAAATCATCTCCACCCTCAAGAAGCTTATATTCAATATAGGAGAAAGCATGTAAATATGTATGAAATAAATATAAGGTCATTTTCCAAGTAAGGCTTTATATAGTATGTAGAAGGTAATATATATAACTTGAGTTATGAAAGGAAACAAAGCTAAGAGACAAAGCTGAGGATGACATATTTTAGGCATGAAAAACATCAAGTGCAAAAACACAAAGAAGGAAAATATGTACTGAATAAAGAACAGCAAAAAGGCCAGTATGTCTGTACTTTAGTATAAGGGAAGAAGAGCAATGTGAAATTTGGTCAGAAAAGCAGTGGGACCAAATTTTGAAGAACTTTAAAAACCAAAGGAAAAATTTTGAATTTTATACTAAAATCCAAACTGAATTGAGGGAGAACTCTGAACTTTAGGAAAATCACTTTAGCAGCTATTTAGAGGACATGATAGAGATGGGAAGAATCTCTGAGTTAGCGAGATCAATTAAGTTATTCTGGCAGTATGTCAAACCTTTTCCAAGATGTCTCTCTGGGGCGGTTAGGTGACGTGGTGGATAGAACACCGGCCCTTGAGTCAGGAGTCCCTGAGTTCAAATCTGACCTCAGACACCTAATAATTACTTAGCTGTGTGGCCTTGGGCAAGTCACTTTAACCCCATTGCCTTGAAAAAAACCTAAAAAAAAAAAAGATGTCTCTCTGGATTCTCTGTATGATGCCACAGGTATCTCTTTACCTTGGAAATTCATACTACCCCTAAATTTCTCACTCTGGAAATAACCACTGCCCAATATCTTATTTTGATTGTATGGTTCCTTCAGAACCTCCATTTTACAAAGGACACTCAGGTCAGTCAAAACTACATCTCTTTCTAGTCTGCTCTCCTATCTCTTTGACCTTATCTGTCCCCTGGAGAGGTGATATCCTCCTTTTCCTATCTCCATCCTACTTTTACTTTTGCTGCCTCCTCTCTTTTCAATTTTCTTGTACATATTGTTTTTCACTAGGAAAGAAAAGGTCTTGAAGTCTGGCCTTTTTGTTTGTATTTGTATTTGCTTAATTGTGCCCAGCACAAAGTAAATGCTTAGTAAAATCTTTTTTGAATGTGTGGACTTGTTACCCTCAGATTTTGCACCAATTTTTATTTATGGTCTAAGAGATAAGATCTTAGATGAAAGGCAAATTTGCTGTGATGGAATTTTGTTGAGCTTACATCATAACTCAGGTACCTTGCTCCATCTACTCCCATAAAGACCTTTAATCTTTAATCTTTAATCTCTCTCTCTCTCTCTCTCTCATATCTCTTTTCTAAAATTCAAGTTCATAAGAATAAAAGTTTACTTGTATACATGGGCATGTAGAGAATTTAAGCTTTTTGCAGTATAGTTCACTAATTACACATTCTGTGTATACATAGGCACGTATAATTTTAACATCATTGAAGTCTATCTTAACAATAAGAGAGGAGTCATTTCTCCATAATCATCCATGCCAATATTTCCCTCTGCAGATAATTAGGAATCTACTGTAACAATTTCTGGAGTAGCATAGTATTGCTCTCTGAAAGTATGCATAGCCCAGGGGAACACTGACTTCTCCCTTCTGCTGAACCAATATCATGCTATGCAATCATAGGCAAGACACTTAGTTTGTTTCCACTTCTCTTAATGAGTGCAATGCTCCTGAATGACCTCCTAGGGCTGTTCCTCAAAGCAACTAATCATTGATTGCAAAGCACATTGGAAATAAAAAATGCTTAATAGCACCATTTAATAATAATAATATGGGAATGGGGATGAATTTAGTTAAAACAACTGACCTGAAACCTTAATTCATGTGTTTATAGTCTCTTCACACTGACAATATCATTTCCTGGTTCTATTTAGAAGTATAATTTCCAGATAACATTTTTTAAAGTATCCATCAGATAATATGTACCTTTTATCTTTTCCCTTTAGATATTTGATCCTATTGAAATTATTTACTTTAAAGGACAGCTTCATACACAATCCAAGTAACTTAAAATTTTACAAACATTTTAGTGAGTCTATAAGCACTTATTAAAGTCTTACTATGTGCCAGATGACTGTGGAAGATAAAGTGAGGCTGGTGACTTTGACAGAACCCCTTCACTTAAATCCAATTCACTTGTGGGTCTTGGTCTTCTTTGAGAATGAAAGACAAACAACAAAAATAATTCTTGTAAACTGGAGGGAGGTGGAGAATATCACTAAGGAGAGAAATATAAGCTAAGTCATCAAATTAGAAGAATAAACACTATGCTATTCTTATTGCTGTTAACACAGAATTTGGTTTACAGACAAAAAATCTGGATCTTTAGAAACTGAACCAAACTAGGTTTGTTTTCTTCGCTCAACCAAAGTACTCTAGTTACGTCAGTAAATGGCTTTTAATAATTTCACTGCAAAGCTACAATTAGAATGCTGAACTTAGAGAACTGAACTTGGAGTCATGGGAGCTAAGTTCTTATCTTTTGTTGTTGTTGATGAGCCCTTTCAGGACTGTTGCAGCTCTGTATAACCCCATCTGGGGCTTGCCAAAGATATTGCAGTGGTTTACCATTTCCTTCTCCAGCTCATTTTACAGATGAGGAAATTGAAGCAAATAAAGTTAAGTGACTTTGACCAGTTCATACAGCTATCAAGTGTCTCAGGGTACTTTGCATGAACCTGGGTCCAACATTATATGTGTTGTACCACCTCTCAATAAAAATAATCTAACAGCTTGTTTACCTGCTTTAAAAACAAAAACAAACAGATGAGTCATTTTGGGGATTAATAAGGGAGATAATTTGACGACCTAGATTAGACATAAAAACTATCACACAGGTAAGATGATCTATCCAATAAAGCCACAAGAGAGAAACTAATTTGATAAAAAAAAATCTGATGAATATAAATATATACATATAAATGTACACATATATGTATACATATATATTTAAATTTACTTAAATTGTCTTTTAAGAATTCAGATATTATATTTTTTTTTTTAGGTTTTTGCAAGGCCAATGTAGTTAAGTGGCTTGCCCAAGACACAGTTATGTAATTATTAAGTGTCTGAAGGATGGATTTGAACTCAGGTACTCCTGACTCCAGGGCCAGTGTTCTATCCACTGTGCCACCTAGCTGCCCCATGCCACCTAGCCACCCCCAGATATTATCTTATTTGATTTATCTACATTAAATAATATTTTGTCATTTTCTCTACCAGAAACTCTATAGTTCCAAGAATAGATGTGCTTTTTATCAAAATGTACAAGAAAATTTTATTGTTTTAATGCAAACATATTGCATTTGTTATCCTAGTTAATAATCTATATCTCTCCTCCCTATCATGACTAAAGTCTTTGAGACCATCTAAAATCGATGCTTTAATTTTTTTCTCTTCTTCCTGTGTTTTATTTCTGGCTGTGTAGATTTCAATACCACCATTCAGCTAAAACTGCAGTTTTGGGGGAGGCTAGGTGGCGCAGTGAATAAAGCACCGGCCCTGGAATCAGGAGTACCTGAGTTCAAATCCAGCCTCAGACACTCAATAATTACCTAGCTGTGTGGCCTTGGGCAAGCCATTCAACCCCATTTGCCTTGCAAAAAAAAAAAAAAAAACTAACCAAAAAACTACAATTTTTCTCAAATTGACAAAAACTGGCAAATCTTTTTCTGGCAAATGACCTTTTCTCAATCCTTAACCCCTTGACCTTTATATGACCTTTAATGTTATATCAATCAACATCTTTATCTCATTACTCTTTTTTTCTCTAGGTTTTTATGACACTTCTCCTTCATGGTTTTCTACTTTTCTGTCTAGTCCTGCTCTGTCACTTTTGCTGGACCTTCATTCAGGTTATATATGCTAATTATTGTCTCTTAAGGCTTTTCTCTGGTTTTCTTCTCTAGCTATACTTTTTCTATTGTTGGTCTATTCAGCTGCCATGGATTATTCAACTGTCACCTCTACGTACCTGATATACAGGTAGCTTCTCTCATCATCTCCGGTCTTGCATCTCTAACAATTTAAAATCTCAAACTAGATGTCCCATAGACTTACTTTCAACATTTCCATAACTGAATTTATTATAACACTCCCTAATTCTCCCTTCTTAACCTCCCTCTTAACTTATTACCATTCTTTTAGACCCAGGCTTATAAATTAGGTGTCCTCTTTGACTCCTTACTCTCTCTCCCATCCTTTAGTCAATCTGTTATCAAATCCTGCTGATTTTACCTTCATATCTTGAATATATTCTGTTTCCTCATATTTTCACAGCCCTGAGGTTATCATCCCATGCTTAGAGTAATGAAATAGCCTGCCGATTGGTTCCCCTGCTTGAAGTGTCTTCCTACAACATACTATCCTCCACTGAACTGTCAAAGTGATCTTCCTAAAACAGAAGTTTAAGCATGTTACCTTCCTATTCATTAATCTCCCTGATTGCCTATAAGATCAAATATAAAATCTTCTATTTGATTTTTTGAACACTTCATAACATGACTCCTTCCTATCTTTCCAGTCTGTTTAGGCTTAACTCCATATACTCTATGATCCAGTAATATTGAGTCTCCTTGCTGTTCTTTCAACAATGTTTATTTTACTCTGCAATATCTATGTATTTTATATATTTTTCTTATATGAAGCAATTTGGGGGGGTTACTTTGTAAAAATCTTGTGCTCTATTCTCTTTCTGTGAATCAGGATTGTCCTGTATCCTACTATTGCCTTCAAACTGGGAGAATATTGTTACCAGGATGATCAGGGGAATCCCCGTTCAGGTCTGTGATATTAACATTGAGCCTCAGCTCTGAATTTTCCAAAAATTTCCTTCAGTTATGGGAAAACCAGGCCAAGATTCTAATCTTTCTCTAACAGTTGTAATTTTCTCTAGTGAAGAAACCTGCTCTGTAACCAGTTAGTTATGAGTAATGGAATTAAGATTTCCAGATTTTAAAACTCATAAGATAGAACTGCCTGAAGATCAACTCTCCTATTCTTAGGGAAAGAGTACAGTACAGCTCTAGGTACCATACCATACCAGATCAAAGTACCATAAAGGAGCAGTTGACATGATACAAGGGTATAGGAAAGGGGAACCCCTCCACATCCCCTCATGGAAAAATTGCTTGCCAAACATTTTGAAAAGTCTCTTTTTAATTGGAGGTTTTAATTTGTGCACATTTAGGGCTATAACTGTTATAAACTTTAAATCATGTATGTGTATGCATATGTATGATGTACTAATTTCTATGGTTTGTTTAACATACTAATATTATTGCTTTCTACTTCTCCACAGTTCTCTTTCATCGCAAATTTTTTGAATACACCTTTATTCTTTACTGTCCCTTTATATTGTTTTACTTTTCTTTCCTAAGTTAGATAAGGGTATAATATTTAATTTTATGCATCCTGCACCTCATCCTATCTCTAAATTTCAGAGGCTTTTGTTTTCAGCACTCCTATCCAAGAATTCTTTTTCATTATACCCCCTTTCTTACTTATTAAACCCTGTAGTTTTCTCTTTAATCTATTCCCAGGAATGGGGATTTCAGTGGAGTCATCATGGTCAAAGAATAGGAAGCCTGATCTTATTTGCCTTCTCTCTTATTGCTTGTACATTTTGAATTCATAACATCCTTACTTTCAACTTATTACTTATGTTCAACATTTCTTTGAACTGTTTCTTTCCATGATATCAACCTATTTTTCCTCCCATGTAAGAGGTAGCAATGATACATAACTCAACTGAAGAGGCTATTTCCTCAAGTATCAAGTTCCCTTCCATCAGAGTTCATTTCAAGACCATTGTTTCAAGTGGTCCTAACTCCATGTTATCAGTTCACAATAACATGATCTGGCAAGATAGGCTTTCTGTCATCAAGCCTTAACTCCAACTTTTCAACCTACAATCTGTTCAATCTGTTTACACCATGTACTATCCTTATTCTACCACCACACCAAAGACAGGGAGATAAAAATCTATCTTTCAGCTATCTTCTTAAAGATAGATAAGTAATTTCTTGAAGTCCCCTGTTCTACTTTTCTTTCTGAGAGGAATTTTTCTATGTAATGCTATTGGCAATAATAATTATTAACTAATTAGCTTCTTTTGGTAAGGGGGGATATCTCTGAAATATGAATTCATATCTTTTGAGTTTTCTCACTTTTTTCTCCAAAATATTATTTAGCATTTGTTCTTTAAAATTATTTACTATATTTGCCCTTTTGATGTCCTTTGATATCTAAATTCTACTCAAATCAATCTTTACAAATTTTTAATGAAAAGATACTTTAAGCCTCAAGAGAAAAACAAAACATTTCATTTACTGATCTTCATTCCTAAGAATATTTATCTTTCTTCATTGTATAAGTTTGCTTGTTGACCACCCTATTCATTTTTTATTCTTTTTTTGTTTTGTTTTAGGTTTTTGCAAGGCAAATGGGGTTAAGTGGCTTGCCCAAGGCCTCACAACTAGGTAATTATTAAGTGTCTGAGACTGGATTTGAACCCAGGTACTCCTGACTCCAGGGCCAGTGCTTTATCCACTGTGCCATCTAGCTGCCCCTCACTTTTTATTCTTTTAAAGGAATGACACAAATTATTTTCTTTTGCTAAATTTCTAATCATAATCTTTTATTCATAATTTCAGATTAGGTAGTTATATAATTTGAAGGATGCTAATTTATCTTCATTACTTTTTTATTAATCCCAGTATAAAATACATTTATTTTTATTAAATTTTATTCATATCTCCCTCCACCTTGGAGGTGACTTTTGTTTTTTTCACAGATACTTGCCTTTCTTTGACAAAAGAAAAACATTCCCAAGTTTCATTTCAACAGTCTAGAGTAAATTCATGAGACAAAGAGGGCTACCTTCTTATACAGTCATTCTTGGCTTTAGGACCTGCAAGAATTGACATCAACCTAGTTACAAATATCATTATTTAGAACTAGAATTTTAATGTAAACTTTTTAAAAAGAGATCTTTAATATTGCAGAAAAATATGTAAGGTGCTGTTAGAGAATGTAGTGAATTTTTGATCTATCATTAGTGGATTATAAATAGATGTTCAAAGGAGGCAATAGTGTAACTCTATGGAAAGTTTTATTGAATTGCTTACTGTGAACTATGTTTATGATCAAAAGATGTGAGAGTGCATAGACTATGTGCCTCTCTCTCTTCTTTACAAGTTGATTTAAATGTTTTATCTCACTCTTTTTTTCCCTTTAATACTGCCTACCTTTTGGTAAAAGTTGAGATCAGCAGAGCAAGAAATGCAGTAAGAAAAAAGGAGAATAAAGAATTTAGAAAGCCACAAATTTCCCCAAAGACTTGTAAATAATCAAGAGTTTATTTTGAAATAGTTACATAGAATTTAAAAGTAAAACAAAATTGTATCAGACTATTTTTTATAAAAGGAAGCATACATAATCCAGAAGCTAATAAAATAAATTAAAATGTATATTTTCTTCACTGTAATTTCTCACTTGAGAAATTGTCTATCAAGTTTGTAAAATGACAATGTAATAAATCACATTTTTCCATTGACTAAAAGATTCTGACTTTAATTTATCTATCATTAGATTTACCTTCTTAATGTGCCCAACATAAAATCTTTGTAGCTGAAGAGAATAAAAAGTAGCAGAGGTATACATTTATTTAAAAAAAATCTAATTGGTAATTTTTTTTAACCTATAGGCTAGAAGATGGTTTTGAAGGCTCAAATAATTTACTTATAGACTTGCTGTTGAACTTTTTACTAAACTATCAATGCAGAATTATGTTTTTTCCTAATAGTCTTTTTATGTTTACTCATTATAGGCTATCCATGTGAATCATTTATGTATAAATTTAATACATTATACACTTTTTGAGAAATTGAGAAAATTTCAATACTGCTGGTCAGGTGATTTTCCTGTAAATTATAAAACATTTTTACAGGATAATATATATGCATATATGTGTGTATGCTTTTATATACATATATATTTGTAAATATATGTGCATATAATCATATATGTATATATGTGCATTTAAATGCATTGCATATGTATACTGTAAAGAATATAAACAACTCTGTGGTACTCCCATTTTAAAGAAAGAATTCAAAAATGATTAAATGTAATAAACATATTAAAGACAGTCCATCATGGGAAAATATTCTGAGCATGTTATACTCAGTAGATAGAAAACTAAATTTTGAACAAGAATACTTGAGTTCAAATTTCACTTTAAATATTTATTAACTATACACATAGACAAGTTAAAATTGATCACTTCTTCATTTTCCTCATGTATAAAATACAATAGTAATGCTTGTGCTTCACTAGGTTAATAGGAAGAAAACACTTTTCAAACATTAAAGCATCATATAATGTGAGTTAAGATTGTGTAGTAAGAGTGGAGAATAAAAGGTCATTGAATTTGGATTCAGAAGACCTGGGTTCACTACCAACGTTACTACCTATGATACTCTGGGCAATCATTTAAACACTTTGGGACCCCAGTTTCCTCATTTATAAAATGAGAAAGGTAAACTAAATTGTTTCTAGAGTCTCTTCCAAATTCCATAATACTTAATTAAGGGTCTGACTAAAGGATCAGATCCCAAGGAAGCAGAAATTGATGAAAACTGGAATGACCTAGATTATAGAAAGTAGAAATAACAAATTCAATGTCATGGATTCCTGTGTTTGATCAGATCTACAATCTCATTGTGAGAAGCTAGGAAAGGGCCAAATGCAAA
The DNA here is from genome assembly GCF_037893015.1 of Macrotis lagotis. NCBI lineage: Eukaryota > Metazoa > Chordata > Mammalia > Peramelemorphia > Peramelidae > Macrotis > Macrotis lagotis. Next base: position 187,377,644 of record NC_133664.1, on the reverse strand, counting down.
TGTCCCTTAACTTGCATAAAGAAATATATTTATCAGCATGGACATATAAAAATAATAACAGCTTATTTTTAAAAAGTTCTTACTGCTTATATAGTACTTATAGGCACTATGGTAAGTGTTGTACAATTATGTTATTTAATTCTCATAATTTCATGGGAGACAGGTATGATTATTATTCCTATTTTGAAGATGAGGAGACTGAACAAACAGAAGTTTAAGCAACCTGTTCTGGGTCACACAATGAATTTCTGAGGGTGAGCTTGAACTTTGGTTTTCTTGACTCCTGGTATTTCTTTCTTTCAGCAAAACAATCAATAAATATTCATTAATCATCCACTGTGTGCTAGGCACTGTGGCAAACACTTTTTCTTTTTATAAATATTATCTCATTAATGGAAAAAACCTTAAATTATTGGGGTTATTCAATGAATCCAGTTATAAAATTAGTGTAACAACTAATCTGCAAGAGAGATCTGATCAAGAATTTCCAGAGAAAAATTAACTCCTTGATATTATGTACAAGCTAATCCAATCTTCAATATACGGATAATAATAAATAGAAACTTAACCAAAAGAACAGATTTATACATTCGAGAAAAGAAAGAAAGAAAGGAAGAGAACAAAAAAAAAAGAAGCAATGCAGGGAGACAAGAGAAGCAGCATGTATCAATCACATTGGAAATGGACGAGGCTGTTGAGGTAAAAGCTATTCATGAAATCTTTAATGATTTGCTTTTGGTCAAGGCCCCCTCTTCATACTTCAGTTAGAAGAAAATGACATTGAATAACATAGGACTTATCCCGACTCACAGAGTTCTAGAAACCTGTAACATCATTTAATATCCTTGGCCAAATTTCTCGTTGCTTGTACTTTTGAGTCAAGGGAAAAGAAAGAGAATGAGCATATTTTATGTAGTGTCTAATATGTGCCAGGCCCTAAGCATTCTACAAATATCATCTCATTTAATTTTTGTAGCAGTGCTGAGAACTTACGTATATAACTGAAGAAACTGAGGTAGAGATTAAGTCATGCCCAAGGTCACAGTCAGTAAGTATTTGAGGTCAGATTTGAACTAAGACCTTCCTGACCCCCAAGCCTTGCACTAACTTGGTCTGTCTCTCTCCTTCCTTTTCCTCTTTCATACACACACATACACACACACACACGTCTATGCATGTCTGTATTCATATATATCCATGTAAATATATGCACACACATATATGTATACACACATAAATATATTATATATAATATTATATTAATCTTATTTCCCACTTCCAGGTACCATATTTGCTTAATGAAATAAAAAATAAATGGCTGACAGCTAGTCTTTTGGGAATGCTGGATTGTAATGGACCTAAATGCAGCAATATGGTACATTAGCTGACTATTAATAGTTTAATCCATGGATGTCTACTTACTAACTGATTTATTCCCCCCCCTTTATTTTTCCTAGAAATCAACTCAAGTACAGTAATTAAAATACATTTCAATGGTGCAAGTGAAATTTGGAAAATTGCCAGCATTTTCAAGAACTTGTAATTTTCTTTTTTAGAAAAAAAGTAGTTTTGACATCTTAGTGCAAAACAGTCACCAACAGTTACTTACAATTTCAGGAAAATCACTGTTTTAATCATGACCTTTCAGCTGTCCTTGATTGAAAAAAAATTGGCCACCTACAGAAATAATTCTGTTGGGTCCTCATCTCTTTTCTGACTGATGGCCTCATGTAGCTCTACATGTTCACAATTATAAATAAAAACTATAAAAATGTGGCAAAGCTTAGCTGCCAATGAAATAGACAGGTATAAAGCAGTTGTAGTTGATTTTTTTTAAGGACAGAAGTATATATCTCTAAGCAGAATCTTTCCATTCCTTATATGGCAATTGAAATTAAACAGGAATGTTTTCTGATTACAAGAATACTCCTTTGGTGAATATTCTCTATAATTAATAATTTAGCATCTATCATATTAAAAAAAGGTAGCATGTGTTCATGAGGAACGAGGGAAGACATAATTTAAAAAATAAGATTTTTTTTGCCTTTCTATAGCTTATCTGAAAAAGCAAATACATGACCATTTATAAAAGAATGTGTCTATACACACATATATGTGTATATACACATTCATATATAAGAACCTATATATATATATTTATATACCTATCCCCATATATATAAAATTAAAACTTTAAATACCTTCTCAAATGTGAGTTAAATACCTACTCAGCTCATATACACAAACATATGAATAACAATCAAGATCAATTTTTTAGTAACAATATTAGAACTCATGAACAATTAAATGAAGAACTGTTTGATAGAAATGAAAATACAAAAACTCTCCAGGTTTGCTAAAGGTTTTCCACCTACCACACATGCAACAAAAATAGAGCTGGTATTCAGAATTCCATTAGAAGTTTATTGAAGAGCTCTGTGAGGTTGGAAAGCTTTCAGGAGCTCAGCATAAATCGTTGCAATAGTCAAAGAAGACATTTTAAAATTATTTTTTCTTTGTATTTCATTTCCATAAATGACCTCCAATTTACAATATTATACTCAACTCAGAAGTTGAATTAAACAACATAATTATATTAAGAAAATCTCTATTCAATGATATTAATTGGAAAATTAAAGGAGCACACAGAGATTTCTCAGAGGTTAGCTCTGATGGTATCCTGTAGGTATAGCAAAAGCAACAATAATAAAGGAAAAGGTATGGCGCAAACTCAAAGAACTTTTGGAGGGATATGCCAAATATGAGGGTGTTTTATATGTGAAATTTCAATTTATAGGTAGTTCGGGCTTATATCAAACATTAGAAATTACTTATGTAAAAACACCTCATCAACTCACATTAAGAAATGGTTATAATACCCAAATTTTGTATCACATTTTGGCTTCATTTTGCTGAAAATCAACTGGTTTAACATTTAAGTTTTAACTTTAACTGAGGAAATAAGGTGACTGAGGAAACTACAAAGGTAATTGTGATTGAACAAATAAATTTTTAGTTCAAAGAGTCAAATAAATAAAATAAGCTTTTCTTATCAATTCCATTTGTTTTTTTTGGGGGGGATATTAGATTAACTTGGCAAGGATATTTATTGGGTTGGAGAAATAAGGGCAAATCAGATGTAAGGTCAAGTAGAATTAATTTTCTTTTGCGAGGATCTTCCCCAGTGCCACTCTCCATATTAAACACCCCTTCTTCAGGAGAAAGCATCAAATGTGAGTAAATGAATTTAGTATTTCATTGTTTTAGGTCTTCTTTCCAATGATAAAGACCATATTAAACCACTCTGATTCTTGTGCTATTTTTGCCCATGTTAGAGAACAATTGAATATTTTATTATTTTTGTAGAAGCCAGTACAACTCTTGAGTTATGCATCTCATGTCCCTTACCTTCACTATATGTTAACCCACTTCTTTTTCCAATTATATATGTTCTAGGTAGTGTCTTTAACCACTTCTTGCACATAAGTTATTGGCATAGATATGCTGTAGGCTACCTGTAAATGTCATGTATCTTTCTGACATCCTTTGAGTCATCTGCAATTTTGATTCTTCTAATATTGATGTTTTATTATTTTTAACCTTGTAGACTCACTGTGAAAATATCTTAGGACTTTTTAGAATATTAGACACTGTTTACCTTAATACTGTGACTTCTTTCTTTTTTTCCCATTCAAAATGTTCCTCATTTCAGTTAATACTGCTCAAGGAAGTTTTGCTTAAGAAATCAACACCAAACTTCTCACCTAGTTCAATATTTTAAACAATAATTCAAAAATATCAAAATAATTGTTCTTTTTCAGTTGTATAAATCATGAAATCATTAGATAGACTGGATATTGAGAAATAAACACAACATTTTTGTTTTTATGTTTGTGTTTTTTTACCCAAGAGGCTATGATTACCATTTTACTGTGCTTGTATAGAACCATTTGTGTGCTTGTACATAATGGACTGAAGATTAAAAAAAAATGAAAAAGTAATCAGAGAAGCTCAATTAAAATAAAAACCAAAGTAGATACAAAGTCTCTTCTCTTTGTGATATTTTTCCATGAATTATTAAAATATCCAATTCTATGCACATCTGTATAAAACTGTCCTATTGATCCCATTAAGTCCTACAAGGTTTTTTTTTTTGACATGTTGTGTTATTTACTCTAGACTTATTTAAGACCTTCCTTTCCTCTCAAATACTATAATTGCCAACCATAATAGAAACAATTCCCATCTCTCAGTTATGTGTTGAGCTAAAATTAATATCTCCAAATTTTATCTGATCTCAGCTACTTAAATGGGTGAAAGTTCCTGTCCCTACTGCCTAATCACTTCCCAGTTTGCAAAAGCAAGGTTGGGGGAGGGGGGGGAAATTCAACTGAATATCTTGGAACAGAACCCACTCCAGCAGATTGTGCTGGGTAGAAATAACACTAGTCTGTCTAGGTAAGATCAGTGCCAATGGTTCCACTAAAATTAGAAAAAAGGAGACAGTACCTTGGCTCAGGCTTATGTTGGAGACAAGACTTTAGCTCCTGCTGAAGCCAACTTATGGCAATTCAATTCCTGTCTGCCAGTTGCAAATCACTACACTAGCATTGTAGATCTTTGCAATCCAAAGCACCATTCAATAAGGGTTACTCCTCAGTAGAAACTTAGCATGTTCATGTACAAGCAACTCAAAGGTATATATGAATTTTTCTAGATAGTAGGTAATTTCAAAATCTTAAGGAAGATACCTGAATGGGAAAGAGGGAAAAGGGTAAAAGAGGCTTATTAATTCACAGCAAATGAGAGCCATTATGCATTTATCACTTATGGGAAGCAAAAATGAAAAAGATCACATAAATCAAGGATAGAGTATATCAAAAACCACACTTCTTAGATGTTTCGACAAGTGTCATTTTTTTCTAATATTTGTTCCTGTTGGATGATTAGTGAATATGATGAATATGTGATTCTTTTAAAAAACAGTAAATGGTTTCAAAACATGTCTTTGCTGTAAAATCTTCAGTGAAATCTGAAGAATGGGGCTAATCATCAAGTTATCATATTTGTCAAAAGAAGAGAAGTATTGGGTCAATTTAATAAGCATTTAGTTAGCACCAACTATAAGCAAAGTACTGTTATATGATAAGTCTATACAGACAAGCATAACACCAGTCATTTCCTCAAAGAATTTGTATTCTACTGATGAGATGTAATATATATATACACAGAGAAATAATACAAGATAATCTAAAGAAAGAGGCAACACTGAAACTGGGAAAGTAGGAAAACCTTTTGAGAGGAAATAGTAACTGAGTTGAATTTTGAATAAAACTAGGATTCTAGGAGGTTAAGATGAAAAGGAAGTATATAGACATGGGAAGGGTGAAAGGAGAGAAATAAATCAATCTACAAAGTGAGGATTAGGAAAATGTTTAAAAGCTCAATTTGTTGAGTTAATATTTTATTTTGGAGGCACAAGGGAGCTATTGAAGTCTTTGATTCAGAGAGGAAGATGAACATACTCACTTTTCAAACTCTTTGCAGTTTTTGTAGAAGATGGAGAAAGAAAAGACTAGGAAGTTAGGAGGTCTAATCGAAGGCTATGTAATAATCAGTCCTGAATAAAGGTAGTAATTCCATCAGTAGAAAGAAGAGGTGGGACAACTGGATTTTACAGAAAGATGAATGGAAATGAGTTGATAAGATTAGATAAATTATTAGTTGTGGGGTTAAAGTTCTTGGGGCAAAATGAAGAATTATAATTATAAATTTTAGAATGTAGGCACTAGCAATGATTACAGGATATAAACTGCACAATGGGAAATGTAATATTTTTCACAGACACCATACCCCTTGGCATATTCACTACAATGACAATAAGTCATTGCTTACATTTGCAAACATTCATTGAAAATTCGTTAATTCAAGTTAGTAAGCATTCAATAAATGTTTTTTGATAGATTGAATCCTCATGTTTTAATGCAATTGGCATGCTGTACTCAACACACACAACATAACTCAGAAAAGTAAGACACTCCTGAAGTCATCTATTGATAATTTCACAGTCTAAACAATAGAAGATATTCTCCTGGAATTAGGGGAAAACTGAAATCCTACTCTAGCTAACCTACTAAGTATAATTTGGGGCCAATACTTAATTTCCACATAAAACTATGATAAGGCAAAACTCTCTCAAAGATCTGTGTAGAAAATGTTTATATATCTTATATTCATATCGCTGCTTCTCAATCATTGATATGAACTCTTTCTCATGGTTTTAACTTCCTTCTTCTCTTTTAAAGCCCTATTTAAATTCCTCTTTTTTGGTGAGTTTTTTTCTGAACCATCTTAGTATTCTGGTATTTTCCTTTGAAATCCAATGGAATGCATTGCTTGGGCTTCCCTACCACCACCACCACCACCACTACCAAAATCTCTTATTTTGTAGTTGGCAGATGCTGAACTGCTTGTCTTTCAAAGCTCTTTATATAGGCATACTGTCTCGCCAAATAGACAGTCATCTCCTTTAGGGATAGGTGTATTATGCCTCTTTTTATTCCTACACAGTACCCTGCAATAGAGAGTTAAGCAGTCATTAAGTAATTATTTAAACTGAATAATAATGAACCAAAATTCAAAGTTGTGGCCAAGAAGTTTAGAATTTGAATGATGAATTCTGAGGATGACTCTGAATAATGTGTGAATGAAAGAGAAAATATTTTATTTGTTGATCAAAGGTTGCTTTCTATTTATAGAGGGAAGTCAATAGATAATGGAGCCCAAATTACCTAACAATAAGGAATATTTTTTTAATAATATAACAAAGGCAGCCAGGTGGATAGAGCACTGGCCTTGGAGACAGGAGGACCTGAGTTCAAATCCAGACATAGACACTAAATATTTACCTAGCTATGTGAACTTGGACAAGTCACTTAACCTCATTGCCTTGCAAAAAAATCCCAGTATATTAATTAATAATATTTATTATTGTATTATATATTATATAATAGCATAATTAAGATATTAACTAAGATATTAACCATAAAACATTGACTTAGAGGAATGAAACATCACCATTTAGAGATCTAAATGATCTAAATGATTTTGTCATTCTTTGAAATGAATAGCCACAGTATATAGCCCACTTCTGCTCCCTAAATGTTTTGACATAGAAATCTTCCTCCTCCAAACTTCTACTATTCACAGGGAATTTAATTAGGAAGCCATATAAGTATCAAATTTGTCCAATTGATTGACATTTTTGAATTTCTTCTTGATTATCTTTTAATTTGGTGGGATTAATCCTTAATCTTTTCTGTTACACAGCTATAATTTCAAAATTCTAAATTTAAAGTTTTCATAGTTGTCTTTACTATGAAACTCATTTCTATATGTTAAAAAAGGAAACATTTCTGAAAATTTGAAAATAAACTGTTTTCTATCCATAAATTTGGACAATAGAAAAATTTTATTTTTCATTGTGTATATTTTGCAGAGCAGAAGAAGAAATATTTGGTGTTTAAGTCCCAAGTGATTCTCCAGTTTTATATCATTTCTTGCCTTCAAATTTCACAGACAAATACCCAATTAGAAATAACACTCATGTTATTTTGTATCATTTTCATTAAAACAAATTATTCACCCATTTTTGGTTAGCATATTATCCATAAAACATTCTTTTTCAAGTTTATTAATAAATAGAATCTAATCTAAATTCTTCTTTTGTTAATAGGTATGATTATGGCAAACATTTGAATCTGCTTAAATAAAGTTATAGCAATATTCCAACTATTTGAGAAAGAGAAAATTACTGAAAATCTAAGCTTTATTTAACCACTTTCTCTGTTCCAGGGAAGGTAGCAGGGATAATTAGTAGTTAATAAATGTTAAACTCTTTTCACACCTTAAAGCTTCCTATTAATACTAGCTAGCATTAATATTATTGGCATTTAAGTAAACCTTGTCTCATTCTAAAGAGTGTACCAAAGAGATGAATTAAATGAAATTTCAGGAGACAATGAATATTTATTCAATATCTCTTGCATAATTTTCTTGTGTCTTTTAAGAATTTGACTCACCTATATTCAAATCCAATACAAAAATACATTCTACAAACAAAAATAATTTTTGATTATTTATTATATATTGGTTATGCTTCTGCTTCCCTACATTAGTATGAACAATTAAGGGTTGACTTGATATCTTGCTAAAGATTATTATGCTCATTTTACAGGTGAATAGATTAACATAGATAAAGATGTAGCAACTACTCCCAGGGCCTTCATAGTATGCCTCAGATCCAGTTAACAGATAATTAAGATCAAACTCCCAGTGTTATACAATTATCACTATATTATAATTCTTCTTGTTATCTAGTATGATTATCCTATTCTTTAGGGTTATGTCTTCTCCATGGTGAGTAACATAAATGGATAATTTGAATCCATGGATAATACATAAACTTCACTGAGGTACTGAGTAAAATTTGCCCCTCTCCCACAAATCTATACAAAAGACCGACTAAAAACAAACAGAATTGATTCAGATTCATCTTCTTTCACTTCCTATAGACAACATCTTAGAATAGGACTATCACATAGAGAAATAAGGCAGTTGTGAGGAAAGGAAGAGAGTTACAGTGCATGTGTAGAATAACTACCTAAGGAATAATTAATAAAAGGGTTTGACAAGAAATCATTGGGAAAACTTAGAACTTAATATTTTCTATTTGTCATGTCTTGAAAAGAATTAACACAAAATTCCAACTTGAGATAGAAAAATGATTTCACATTCTAAAATGAATGCATTCAGAATATATACTTGTATATATATATATATATATATATATATATACACACATACACACATACATACATACATACATACATATATATTCCCCTCTTAAATAATTGCTTCACTAGAATTGAGAAAATGGTCCTGTCTCCTTTCTTGTAGAGGTAAGAACTTCTCAGGAAAGAATATTGTGTATATTGTCTTGGGCCATCAATATGGCAGTTAAATCTGCTGAACTGTCTTTAAATTTTTCTTTTTAAAATATTTGTTGCTGAGCAGAGAGAGATGTCTGATAATAAATGTGATACTAAAATATATTAGTAAAGTTAAGAAAATGGGATTTTTTTGAAGTAGCAATCTAATTGCCTGATTGGCTCTGGAAACAAATCTGAAACCACTTAAACCATCTGGCCCTAATCACAAAAGTGAAGAAACTAAATAATCCCACTTTCTCATTTGTTTCCTTTCCTTACTCTGTTCTATACTTCATCTTTTTTCTCTGTCCCTTCTTTTTTCATGCTGCTCTAAAAGGAAATTTGCTATAATTATACATGTTTAAAGTACTATGGCATTCCTAAAAAACAGGTAGTCCTTTAGAGAAACCTCCTTTAAGAAATATAATTGGCTTAGAAAACTTAAGTTTCTGACAGCTGCTTTGTCTTTGTTTTATATGTAAATATTGATGCCCAAGTTGGGAAAGAGGGTAAGGGGAGAAGCAAAACCAGATCCAGACTTAGGAGAAGTCAACTGGAAAATAAATAAACCCATATTTCTCTCTTATTCTCTTTTTTACTGTACAAAAAAGTACTTATTTCACTGGATCATACAGCTCAAGGCAACATGAACTAGGGGAAAACTGGATTTGCAGTCTGAGGGGCTATATTTGCCAAGTAACTCAGAGGCTTGTTACCTGGTATAATTCATTTAAACATTGCTTCCTCCTTTGACAAATGTGGACATGAGAATTATGCTACAGTACAGTTTTGATGAATAAAATCACTAAATTCCTATTTTTAGAACCACAGTTAACATGTTTTTCTTCTCAAGTTAGAGTTTCCAGTAGGAATCATGAGCTTTTTTGGCATCAGAAGCATCAAAAATGTGTTGGGACTTCAGATTTGCTCCCAGGATGGGAATATTAAGAGGGTAAGACTGAACTTATTTCAGTTTGTAAAGCAGTTGTCCTTAATACCTAATTGACAAGAATAATTAGTTAAAAATAGGAAGTTATCAGATAACATATCAATGGCTATACCCCAAGTGAGCTCTTCCCTGGCCACCTGAAACTGCCTATATCTAAAGTATTCTCTGAAGCAAAATATGCTGCATGGCACTTAGTCTCCCATTGTCCCCCCAAATTCCTGTGTATGTTTTTTTCTAGAATTGGAGTCAGAAGACTTGAGTTTAAGTTCAGACCATTTCATTTGCTAGTTGAGTACCCTTAAGAAAAAGTACTTAATTTCTCTTAGACTTGGTTTTTGTCTATAAAGTGAAGGTAAAAGTAGTCTTTCCTCATACCTCTCAGCCTTATTGTGAGTATTATATGAGATAACAGACCGGATCATACAATGGGATTTTTTAAAGTAGAAAACTAATTGCTTAATTGGCTCCGGAAACGAATCTGAAACCACTTAAACCATCTGGCCCTAATCACAAAAGTGAAGAAACTAAATAATCCCACTTTCTCATTTGTCCCCTTTCCCCTACTTTGTCCTATCCTCCATCTTTTTTCTCTGTTCCTTCTTTTTTCATTCTGGGGCTATTGGACACTGCAGCCATAAAACATCAAAGAGTAAGAAAGAGACATAAGGTCTTGCTGCATAAACAACCATATCAGAGATAGGAGGTAGGGGAATAGAGCTCTTAGTTGTTCCTAAAACACCTAATTATTTTGATGATCACCTCTGATATTTCAAGAATCAAAACACCACTAATATCTGGGCCTGAGAGTAAAGTGTACTGAGGCCAAGTCAGAGAATAAATAGTTTCAAAGCATCTAGATGTGAAGAGAGGAAAATCAGTTTAGCAAGCCAAGAATATAATCCAGCAACATAAAAAAACCAGAGAAACAGTATGATTTTTTCTGTAGGAATTTACTTCATTATTCTTTTGGTCCTTTAATTTTCTAGTTATACAGGGAGCTTAATCATAGACACCTTGGACAGTCTGGTTAAGCCTGGGCTCCTCAAATAATCTTTTTAATTGCAAATAATATAATATATGGCATTATAAAGGAAATCAATTATATTCAAATAGAGTTATTAAAATAGTAAATGAATAAGTTCATGAGTTAAGTTATGAATCCCTGGTCTACAATATTGTTATCTAAAAAACTACTTAGTCTTAGGTTATAAGTTGGAAAAAACTTAAGAGATCAATTACTCTCCTTGCAGTACTTCTCTCTCTCTCTCTAATCCATCTTTCACACATCTATCCAAATAATCTTTCTATTGGTCTGATAATGTCATTTCAATGGCTCCCCAAAGTCTAGGTAACATAGTATAAATTCCTCATCTGGCACTCAGAACCCTTCTTAATCTGACTTCAATCTACCTTTTTTTTTTGCTTCTTTTTTAACTCATTAATTGGACAAATTTTTCACTGTAGTCTCTTCAAATTGTGTCATTATTTTCTAATCATGGCCCAGACTATTCCCTTAGATTCCGCTAAGAGGGAGCTCTAGACCTGGAGTAAGGAAGATCTGAGCAAACATGTCTTCATATTTTTACTAGTTGTGGAACCCTAGACACTTGGCTACAAAACTTTTGACTGACTCAGTTTTTTCATCTGTAAAACTGGGATAATAGCCACACCTATTTCCCAAGTTATTATGAGGATTAAATGAGACAATATTTATAGCACAGTGACTTGTAATTCTTTAATAAACATTTCTTTTTCCCTTCTTCCTACTCTAAATTCCAGTTAAATTTTCCACACCCTCTCCTAGTCTTTACTTTTCCACAAACCTTGAAAAATGTCTTTCCTCATGTCTCAAATGGACACTCCTTTTCTCTATTTCAATCAGTAAGTCTTTCACTTCTTAAAAAAACAATTAAAGTGTCATGTCTTCCATTCCCTATACTCACCCTCCTCAATTAAAAGTGATCTTTTTGATTCACAAATATTTTTCATATCACTTTACCAGTCCGTCCAGGGTCCAAGGTACCTATAAATATACATATATATATATATATATATATATATATATATATATATATATATACATATATATCTACACACATACACACACATACATACATATATATTCCCCTCTTAAATAATTGCTTCACTAGAATTGAGAAAATGGCCCTGTCTCCTTTCTTGTAGAGGTAAGAATTTCTCAGGAAAGAATATTGTGCATATTGTCTTGAGTCATCAATGGGGCAGTTAAATCTGCTGAACTGTCTTTAAACCTTCCTTTTTAAAATATTTGTTGCTATAATATTTTCTGTAGCATACACAGTTTTGTGTTCCCTCTCCGTGTGCCCAACCAGAACAGGTTCTGGGTATATATGTCATAGCAGAGCACTGTGCTTTTAATACAAAGATTTATTGAACTTAAATGAATCCTCTTTTTTCTTGAAAGGCAATGGGGTTAAGTGGCTTGCCCAAGGTTACACAGCTAGGTAATTATTAAGTATCTAAGGCCGCATTTGAACTCAGGTCCTCCTGACTCCAGGGCTGGTGCTCTATACACTGCGCCACCTAGCTGCCCCTATGAATCCTCTTAATCTGATATCTCAACTGCTTCTATGACATCCCTCAAAGTAATCTGCATAAACATTTTCAATTACAAAGATTTCACTGCCTCAGGAAACAACTTATTCCATTTTTGGACAAATTTTAATTGTTTAAAAAGTTTCTTTATTATAATTGCTATTTGTTGTTGTTACTGCTTTAGCCCAGAATTATACTTTGGATGCTATGGGGAATTCAATAAAGAAATAGCTTTTACCAATGCAAACTAGAAATCCTTCTGTAATTTATACTTTTAAAGACTCCCTGGGGTTCATGCCCAAAGTCATACAGTTTACAAAGCAGAGAGGGACTTGAACCTAGGTCTTCCTGTCTCCTGTGCTGGTTCTTTATCCAATATACTCTGCTGTCTCACAATTTTTCCTTCCTATTGAACTAAATTCTGCCTGCCTGTAACTTCTACCCATAGATCCTAATTCTTCTGTCTGAAGCTACAAAGAATAGACCTAATCCTTCTAATCCTTCAACCAGATGTCACCAATTTCCTGCAGAGTTAGATCTGTAGGAGGATTGGTCTCTGTAGCACAGAAACTATAGGGAAAAAAAAACTTATATGTGGGGACAGGAGGCAGATTCAGTGATCAAAACTCACACTTTTTTTTTTCCTGGCGCTTTTTTTCTTCTTCTTTCTCCCATTTCCACTAATTCTTCAGTTTCTGAAAACTTACCTTGGACCCTGGATGATGTTTTTTCTGACATCTTTTTGTGCCACTTTTCTGGTTTTCTGATAACCTCTTAATTGCTTTTCTAATTTGACACTTGATTCTCTATGGCTATCCATAAAAATGAATATGACCTGACCTGTTTCATTACTGGTCAATAGTCTATAGAGAACTTTGTGGGTTTCAAGCCCTCACCCTTCACCAACAACCACCTTCCCATGCTTAAGAATGAAAATTAGGATGCTAAACAGCAAATTGATAGTGCTTATCACACTTCCTGAAACCCTAGGTAATAAATAAATATTAATTGATTGGTTTACTGGTTAATTCATGTTCCTTATATTATAAAAGGGATTGAGATGGAACCTGTAATTTCACTGATAGAAGAAAGTCAGTACCTTCTCTGCAATTTATAAACTTGAATATTTCTCTGGGGACACTGAGAGAGTTAAAAGCCAGATTATGTCAAAAGTGAGTCTTGAATCCATGATTTCCTGCCTCCCAAGCTAGTTTTCTTTCCATTGACTCATTGTTACCCTTTTCCAAGATCAAAGAAATGGGCAAAAATCTCTCCTTCCTACAAAATCACATATTACATTTTTCTCTTTCATTGAATATAGCATATTCTTCCTTGTTTAACACTAATCTGGGCATGCATGTCATTTTATTTCCTCTATTATATGCCCCTGAAAGTGAAGAAAACTGTATTATTCAAATCTAATCTCAGATACTTCTTTGTTGTTTGACCCTGGGTAAGTAATATAACTTTGATTTCATTCAGTTTCCTCATCTGTAAAATGGGGATAATAGCACCTACCTCCCAGGATTATAGTTAGATTTAAATGAGATAATAATTATAAAGCACTTATCACATTGCCCGAAAAATAGCAAGTAACACACACACACACTCACACACACACACACACACACACACACACACATGCATATATTTGTTGTCATTATGATTGCTATTAAATTATAAAATATGATTTAATATAATTGTTCTATATCAATACATTTGCATTATAATTGTAATATATGATTATGGCATAGTTATATATTATAATGTTATGGTAATTTTATGAATATTTATAATTTATATGGCACAAATTATTCTACAAACAGGGTATTTGATAAATGTCAGTTGAATCAATGAATGAGTGAATGAACTATTTGACTTTTAATATTTAAAGCAAAACTTAGATTCAAAATGTTAAATAAAGAATATAATCAATGACAGGACTTTTAGGTAAAATTCCTTTAGAGCAGAGGAAAAATTGTTGAAAATGGGGGTGGGGAGGGTGGCAGCTTCACAGCATCTCCCAAGTAGCATTATGATGAACTATGTATGTTAAAGATAAATTTTAAATAGGTTTAGGAAGTTTTCAGAGAAATTGCTCGAAACAACCCTGTGAGACAGGTATTAGAAGATAAGGAAGTTGAAGTTTTAAAAAGTTGAGAATTATTCATTGGCCACACAGCTTCCTTAATGTCAGAGAAGACTGGATTCAAACACATGCTTGTCCATTCCAAGTCCAGATTTCTTATCACTCACTACATCACTCAGCCCCAAGTGTCCCACAGAAGGGAAAAAAGAACTGTGACTTTATTTGCCTTTTCAAGAATAATAAAAAAACAACTTTCTCCTAAAACTCCCAACTTTAGTTCTTAGTTACATTACAGTAAAGTTGTCATTCATGTTCAGTGCTTGCTTTTGCTCATTATTTCCTTGTGATGGTGGTTTATGTACAAGCAATCCATTAAAGAGACAACCTTTTTTTTTTTTAAAGACTGAAATGTGATTTCCTTCTTGACATTAAAGGAAAAATAAAAAGATGTTCTTTGCCCCGCTGTTCTAATCTATGCTTGTAAGTCAGGTCTGTGAGTCTGAGAACTCTATCACCAGCTTGTTATATTTCCATAAATCTGTCGAGAAATAAAACATTGTTCACCCAAAAAAAATGTAGTACAAGCTGTAAAATATGTGCACACCTGTACTTGGATTCAATTTATCCTTATTTTTCATATAAGTGAAAATAAAGCAGTACTTTAACTCAGAAAAATGACAATATCATGTTATTTAGATAAGTGCTACCAAGTCATTATTGAAATTCTGATAGCATTTGCTTTACTGGTAAAGGAAAATTACCTGTAATGCATAGTTTAAATAATTACTTTTAAACAAAAGCTTCTTTTCTGCATTGCTTATTTATCTTTTGAGACCAACCCAGCAGGGCTATGTATTTTATTAAAATTGCCTTCAGACTGCTAATGACAGGGCGTCTGTTAGCACAGGAAAAGCGATGGCAGTTTGACTCCTATTCCTAATATTGGGAGTCAGTCCAGACACTTAAGAGCCAGAATTCTGCTGTGCATTTGGCTATGTTATCAACACTTTACTTGCTAATGATACTAGTGACAGCATTTCAATATGATGGGTCAGATTTAAATAGGAAAGCTTATAATTGTGCTTACGGAACCCAAAGAGGCTGCCCTCAAATCCATTTTATCAAAGGATCAGTTGATGTTAAGCTTCATGACTGAGAATTATTTGGTCAGCTTCAGCTTGATATTTTCCCCCCTTCTCTACCTCCCACCTTGAACAGGG
Source organism: Macrotis lagotis (assembly GCF_037893015.1). Taxonomy (NCBI): domain Eukaryota; kingdom Metazoa; phylum Chordata; class Mammalia; order Peramelemorphia; family Peramelidae; genus Macrotis; species Macrotis lagotis. The sequence continues at coordinate 187,361,822 of NC_133664.1, read as the reverse complement.
AGCCCACATCAACACCTGATATCTACCCATTCAGAAAATGCTAAGTGTAGGCTTTCCTGTGGTGAGACTGTGTGCCAGCTAACCAGCAGAAGGTCACACTCATGACTTCCCTGTGGTTTTTATTTTCCCTAAGGACATTCCCAGCCAGGATTGATTCTTTGCCAAAGGCACTGAGTTCCACCAACCAGCAGTGCTAGGAAGCATCATCCTTCTTGATGGGAAGGAGTATTGCCACTGTGCTGAACACCTGTGTCAGCTTCTCAGCCTAGGGACACCTCAGGCAAGCATTCATTCAGTATCTTGGGATGGGGCTCTCATATTCTAATTCCAATATTTGTCCAAAACAAAATCTCTACAAGCATGGAAATACATGGCTTTCCCATTTTTCAAATATGTTTAACTAGTATTAAAAAAGATTATTTTAAATCATTAAAAATCAAATAAGATTTCATACAGATACCAAAATGAGACCAGGATTATGAATGTCTTTGTGTGTATATGTGTGTGAGTTTGCGAGTCAGTGCAAAAGTCAATTTGTCATATTTTAGCAATATTAGCAAAGTTTGTATTCATACATATTGCATCCTACACTATTAGAAAATATTGCCTTTGAGTTTGGACAGATTGACTAAATAGATGGACAGCATAGTCTAACATGACACCTATTTTCAATAACTTGGAGGCAAGTAAAGTGTGATTCAAAAATGAGAAAAAAATGAATTAGCAAAAAGTTACTGAGTATTGAGGCAAGTATAAAACCAAACAAGTATCTGTAAAACAAATGTTAGTGAAATGTTAGTGTTATAAATATATACATATATGCCATCAAATAGTGGGATAAGTGTAAATCTAGGCAATGTGCTACAATTCTATATGAAAGGAAACAATTGCACTCCAATCAGCATTCATTGCTTTTGTTGTAGTTGTTTTTTAATTATGTACAGGACACCGAAATAGTCATTACTTTAGAATGAAAAAGAAAGTAAAGAATAGTCATCTTTTCTTAGTTATCCAGTACTCTAAAAGTTAGAGAGGTATGAATAATAGCAGTATCCTGTTACAGAATAACCCACCCATAAGGATATTACAAAATATGAATCCCTAAATCTTGAGAAGGGGATAAATATCCATACATACATCAATCACTTTTATCAGCATTTTTAAGCACCTGCTATTTGCCAGGTATGTAGTTCTATGGTAGATGCTGGAGATCAGGAGACATAAATGAGAGAGTCCCTGCCCTTAAAGAGCTTAAATTGTAAAAGGGAGAAGAAAATAGAAAATTTGATCATATGATTATAACATATCTTTCAAAAGTCTCTCCTAAAGATGCTTTCTCTTTTTTAAAAGGTTTGGAGAGGAATAACTTTAATAAATATTCAAAGACAAAGTTATGTCAAGACTATGAAGAGTCTGAGAAGAGTGAATGAATGCAAACAATTTGAGAGAAATTGTAGAAAGTTGAAACAAAAGATGGAGAGATCTTTTTTTCTGCATTAGTGTAAAGGATGAATGAAGAGAAGGCACTTTTCCTGCTATCTTGGTAAAAATGATTGGAAAAACCTGTTTTTCAGAAGGATGAAAAATTCACTTGCAGTTAACAATGATGGTTAGATATTTTTCTGACTGTATTCAACAAAAAAGTGTTTATATATATATGTATTGTGTATATATACCTACATATATAAATACAATTATTATTGTATTTATTGTTATGTATTGTTTTAATATTATTAGTAAATAACATAATCAGTACTTTTAATATTGAATTAATCCTGGGAAATTAGAGTTTCTGATATAGATATATATATATGTACATATATGTATACATATATATATATATATGAAGAGAAAGTGCCTAAATGGTTATTTAATAAGGAAGAGTTTTTAATTTTATTGATTATTAAGAAAATATTTAAACAGATACCTAGAATTCAAGGTGATGAAAAGAAATACAGAAAAATCAAGTAGTAGACTGAAAGGTGACCTAAATGCATTAATATTTGAATACTTTAAACCCCATAAAACTCATTGATAAATATATATATATATATATACATATATACATGTATATGCATATGTCTTTATGCATTTGAATGTAAACACACAAAATAAAAACTATATAATTTTTAAAGGGAGAGCACAAGTACCTTGGGCGATTAGGAAAAGTTTTATAAAGACAGAAATGCTTGAACTGAGTTTGGAGGAAACCAGGGCTTCTAAGGACAGGAGATTAGGAGACAGGGATGTAATACACAAGGTGAAAAATGAAATAGACATAGCTTAGCAAAGTCTCACAAAGGATGTAAATTTTCATTTTGGTTTCAGGTGAAAGTCATGAAATTACAAAGATCTGAGGGAATAATATGGGTATGAAAGAAATGCTATTTAGAAAAAATAAAGATGGTAAGAACAAATAAATCACATGCAGGAAGCAGTAAATAAGTTATATTAAAGTGAAGGGCTGCAAAAATAACCAAGGTCATAGTTCAATCAACACAAGAGCTTGGTGTAAAAGGAGAGGAAAGGATAGTTAGCATAGGAAATATGTGTTGGATAACGAGTTAAATACATCTCTGACATTATATAATTTTGAGTAAAAAAGATTTTGCCATATATTTCTGTAAAACACCATGGAAAGAATAACTTAGTTTGAGACTGCTGTCTCCCCTTTTGAATGGTATTCAAGGTAAAGGTAATGGAAATAATTTGGTTACTGATCTTTCCATGTGTGCTTTATCTTAAAAGACATTTGGGAAACCTACCAAATTTGAACAATGTCATATATTTATATATGAATACATGTATTGTGTATATGTCTATATATGTGCATATAGATATTCCATAATCTAAATATATAAACATGCATATATGTATGCAATGTGTATCACACGCATATATACGTGTTTATATGTGTATATATGTATACATGTGCTGGAAATAGTAAGACCAATTAATAAACTGACAAATTGACATTCCTAAATCTTAATTCTGATTATGCCATTTCCCTATTCAAGAAATCCCAACAGCTTGTTTACCTTTACAGTCGTACTACCTATGGCATACTACTCTTCTTTACAAGGTCTACATTACAGAGAAATCGACCTGCTTCCTTTTTCTCACCCACAATGTCCAGAATTCAGTCTTTCCTCATCTCTACTTCATAAACTTGCTAGCTTTTATTAAAATTCAGTTAAAGTGCTGTCTTACAAGAAGCCTATCCCATCTTCCCCAAGATGCCAAACTAAAATCTTGCCATCCACAGGAAGCTTTCCTCAAAACTTCTTAAGCCAGTTGTTTTCTCTCTCTTATTTTTATTAATCCTGATGTCTCCTCAGTTATAATGAAAGCTCCCCGTGGGCAGAGTCTTCATTTTGTCTCTTTCTGTATCTCCAGTGCATAGCACAACATTTATCATAGTAGACACAATAAATGTTTATTGATACTGTCCTTCTCATAGGAATAATTGTTATATATTTTATATTTAATTTTCCATGTAAATGTCATTTCCCTAAATGTCAGCTCAGAGACTATTTTGTTTTGTTTTTGCATCTCCATAATTAGAGATGGAGTGTATCAGTGACAGTCTATCATTGTAATAACTTATCTGTTCTTATAGTTAGAGCAGAAAAAATCAAAATAATATAGAACTTTTGAGAGAGTAATTAACAAATTAAACATGTATGAATACATGTCTGTTAGAATGATTGTCTAAATTTACCAAAATTGAAAATAAATGATAAGAATGATTAAAGATGAAAAAATTACATTACTGATGTTTTAAGTTTTAAAGTAATAGCTAGATTCTTGAAATTAACAACTTTTCCTATCAAGCTCCCAATATACAACTCAAAAAAAATTAGTCCCAGCTTAAATTAGTTTCTTAAAAAAAGATCAACCACTTAAATTCTTAGAAGGGCAGCAAAAGTTAGAAGGAAATTATTTAGAACAGGGGTTCTAAACTTGGAGTACCTGGATCTAAAGGGGTCCTTGTAAGGGGGTCCTTGTAGATTATAGGAGTACCATGAACTTGGAGAGGAAATTTTTTCACTGTACTGAAATTTAGCATTCCCTTCAATAATTTAAAAAAAGATTAATATAAGAAGGGATTAACAGGTTTCCTCAGTTTTCTGAAAGGATCCATTATACACATACAAAAAAATGTTAAAAAAAACTTTGAATTAGGAAATTAACCTAATTTCTTATTATTAAACAATACTTAAATTCAGTATTTTTAGTTTAATTAAATGCAATGATGTTTATGGACTACAACATTATGTTAATATTTCAATTTGATCCACCTACCACCAATGTTAAATTCTGATATACTTGACTTACACATGTAAAAGTACTTCAAAGTTATGAAGATAAGAGTATCTCTGATTATATTCAACCAACATTATCATTTTTATACATAACTTGCCTTGGAAATAAGAATTTGGAACTCAAGAACTATTTACACACTTATACAAGACAGTGTATGTAGAGTTTCAGTTGAAACTTTAAGCCAAAAACCTATGTACCATAACATTTCAGACATTCAGCTGTGGCAAGCATCTCATCCAATGTACATATTTATTTGACATCATATATCTGCAGTACTAAGCCCTAGGATAACATGACAATTTCTTATGATAGGCTAAAGAAATGTAAATAGCAGCATGGGGGTAGTGGAAAGAATATGAATCTTCAAGATGATCTGAGTGATCTCAAATCCTGCTTCTCATTTGCCAGTTGAAAGACCTTGGGCAACTCACCTAACCTCTCTCTGTGTCTGTTTTCTCCTATGAAAAATTAAGGGGTTGAACTGGACCAGTGGGGTGCAACTACAATAGAAATGGATCACTGTATGTTAAATATTGACTTAGAAAGCCACAAAGCAACATTATCTGTGTTTTATTGTATTTTTTTTATAAAATATTTCTCAATTATATTTTAATCTTTTGGGGTTATACTAGAGTATTTTTGCAGGCCACATAAACCCCAGGGACAAGAGTTTGAGATCTTTTTTTTTATTAGATAATCTCTAACGTCCTTCTAACTAGAAATCTAGAATTTTACGAACTGTGATACTTAAGAATATAAGCAATAAATAAGGGAACAGGGGACAGAATCATGACCAGGCATATTCACAGAAACATTATTCTACATCCAGAGATAGAAAGATTACTAATTTCTGTTCACAACCATTATCTATAACTTGCTTTTCTCATTACCTTCTTGTCAACATCTATCATTTTGTAGAATAGCATTTAACATGAGGTATTGTCTTAGAAATATTCATATAAGGGCAACCAAGTGGCACTGTGAATAGAGCACTGACCCTGGAGTCAGGAGGACCTAGATTCAAATCTCGCCTCAGACACTTAATAATTACCAGCTATGTATGACTTTGTGCAAGTCACTTAATCCCATTGCCTTATCAAAAAAAAAAGAGAAAGAAATAGTTTTCTTCAAAGTAAATTGTTTTCATGACTACCTCTGAAGAAACTATTCTACAAAATAGAAGATTTGAAAATTAGGAGTACCCTCCCCCCAAAATTAGCTTTGACTTTAGGGTATCTGGTAGAACCAAGTGGGAAAGTAAATTCACAACTTTATACTAACTTAGAAGATATTGATGCTGTCAAACTAAGTGACTGCACTCACATAGCTAATTTAATGTAGCATTTCTCAGAAAGACTTCAAAATGTCATAAAAAGAGTAGGAATATGACTAAGCAAGATCTGAATTTAAATTCCACCTCAATTACTTACTAGTTCTATTACCTATCTTACTGCCCTCTTCTACAAACAGGATAATTACATCACCCAACTCATGGGGTTTTGGAAAAGAATAAAAGGGGAAAGTTTTGTAAAACACTGTATAAACCTAAAAGTACTATATAAATGTCAGCTATATGTATGGTGAAGACAGATCTGCACAGACAAGTACTTACATATGCATATATGTTTGTGTTTATAAAACATATCATATTATCTTAAGTAGGTAATATTTTTTTCTTAAATGAATATATATGACAAAATCTTTTGGATGTGAAATAATTTATACTGTGTATCACTTAAGCACAAGCTAAAGGAAAAGGTTGTAGGAAAAGGAAACAAATATTTCTTGTTGGGGATTGTTGCTTGCTAAGCACTTCATAAATGTTAACTGATTTGATCCTCACCAAAACCCTGGGAAAAAGATGCTTTTTTATCCTACTTTACAATTCTAGGAGCTCAGGCAATCAGATACTGAATGACTGGATAACAGCACACAGCTAGCAAGGATCTAGATTTGCTTGATGTCCTCCTGACTCTAGACCTAGTGCTCTATCCAGTGCACCACCTACCTGCTCAGGGGATAGAAGAGTTCTTTCCAGTCTTCTTCTTGTTTAGTCATATCACATTCTTCATGAACTTGTAAGGAATTTTCTTGTTAAAGATATAGGAATGGTTTTCCTTTTCTTTTTCCAGTAGGCTAAGCCAAACAGAGGTTAAAAGATTTGTCCAGGGTCACACAGCTAGTGAGTATCTGAGGTCACCTTTGAACTCAGATCTTCCTGATTTCAGGTCCAGTGCTCTACTCATTAAGCCATCATAATGTAGCAGCAAATCCACAGTGGAAAGTGATGGGCTTGGTGTCAAGAATATCTGAGTTCAAACCTGGTCTCAGACATTCATTAGCTCTGTGATCCTGGACAACTCATTTAACTGTTTGCCTCAATTTTCTGTAAAATGAACTGGAAAAAGGTAGGGCAAACATCTCTAGTATCACGGCCAAGAAAAGCCCAAGTGGGGTCACAACACAACAATAAAATTATCTTGAGGCCTTGCCATGTCATTTATTTTTTCCAGATTTGAGATTAATCGCATATAAAAGAAAGGGATTAGATTAGCTTATTTATAAAGTTATTTTCATCTCTCAAATTCTATTATTTTTGAAATACATAATTAGATGACTTGGAACTATTGTTAATTTATTTTTGGTTTATTTTGAATGAGTATGTATTGTTGATGATCTAAATTATATTAATTATTCCTTCTCTTCCTTATTTGCTAGCCCTCTTTGGAAAGTAATAGATAATAGAAGACCTAGTCAAAATTTCATACATTCACGGGATATGATCAAGCAGTATACAATGCAAAGAGTATAGCAACTTCAACTTGAGTGATAAAATACAATGAACCCACAGCTAAATGAAATCTTCCCAAAGAACAATGGGTAAGGCTTATTTTGAGATATTGGATTTTAATTATTTGTTCATCTGTATAGTACTTAATAGTTGTTAGTGTCTATTCTCTTATCTTCTATTATATTAAATGCTTCTTTGGTAAATTGAAGTCAGTATTCTTGTAAGAATGGAAAGTTAATGTCAGTCTACCTTGTACTCCTCTGAAATGATTTTCCCTGCTTGGGGAGGTAGGGAATAATGTGAGTCAGTAATCATGAAAGGTTACTGAACCCTTCATGCAAAGTGTTCCTTCTTATATTATTGCCATTATGTATTATTTGAAAAGTCATTTTAAAGTTTTATTTTTCAAAAATTTACACTTCACAGTAAGCCAAAAGGCAAGGCTTTCTTCTCAAATCTGAAATCTTGCCTTTTTAAGATTTCCTGAAAAATATTTTGCCTTTAAGTCATATAGCATGAGGCAAGTTACTGTATACTACATGTGCAGGTTTCAATAACATATGGAAAACATAAATAAATAAATACAAGATCATGGGAATGAATCCATTATAAACTACTTAAATACTATAAAATTTAAAAGATCCACAAATAAGCAAATAATCTGACCTGTTAAGTTTCCCAGTTTAATCTCTTTGATTTCTGGTGTCCTCTTCTTTTCAACACTATAAGAAAAAGAAAAGAAATTTTTAAAATATTTCTAAATATTGGAACTTAGAAATTCGAGAATATAGAAAAGCCCAACATTTATGATTGAAATATCCCAGAATGTTATTTCAGAGATTCAGTAAATTTTCTAGCAGCAATTCTTTCTCAACAAAATACATAATTATTCTTATGCAAGATGGTTTCATAGATGATAGCTCAAAATATCATTGGAGATTTCACATATTTCAACAATGGATATAAAAAGGGAAAGTTACTTTATTTATGAGAACTTTTGTCTACCATACAGAACAAAAGTTTTTTTCTGATGCAAAATATTATCCTTTCTTTGTATAAGTTTTCCAAGGTGGCTAGAAAGTCTTAGAAAATTGAATTCTTGAATAATTTGAATTGTTGGTATCCTAAGGGATACCTAAGGGCAAAGAAAAAATTCAGAGTAGTTATAGTTAAGTTGTGTTGTATTTCCAAAGATATTAAAAAATCAAGAAGTGACATAAAGGATATCATTGAAAAAATATCTGATCAAAAAGTTTATGTGCTACAAGTGAGGGAAACCTTAATTATGACATAACCTGAGATCTCCATTTGTAACTTCAAAATATAAAGAAATCTTTCAGTCTTTTGGGTATTTTAAAACAATCCATGGAAGAACATAAGCAAAAAATTGAACAGAAGAGAAAACAAAAATGGTTTGCAATCTACTCAAATAAATGGAATAGTCATAATGACAAGAATCAAGAAGTGCTTGAGTAGGACAAGAACCTAGGTATACTCAACTCAGTATACTTCATTTTATTTGTTCAGATCAGATTGGACATTAATTTGGGATTGATAGATCCTGTTGTGGAAGTTCATATTATGAATATAGATTACCAGCTACAATTTAACCTAAAGAATAAAAGAGTTGCCTAGGACCCTGAGAAGTAATGTACACAGGGTCACACAATCAGTGTGTGCAAGAGGATTTACTTGAACCAAAGTCTTGCTAATTCTGAGATCAGCAGCTCTCTATTCACTATTTCATTGCTTTTTAAAAAATTGTCCTGTTATTCAAAAATCCAATTATATGTATAATCCTATACATTTATATAATCATAACAAGAGCAGCAAAAATAATAAACAACAACAATTCACTCATTTATATAACACTTCAAGATTTCTAAAGCATTTTCCTTCCCACAATCCAATGGGTTAGAGAGTTAATGATAACCATTTTATATATTGGGAAGGAGAGGCTCAGAAAATGGTTTGCCTAAGAAGTCATAAAAGTAGTAAATGGGGGAGCTGGACCATGTATTAGTTTCTTCTTAACTCTAAAATAGTTTTCTTAGCTCTAATTATACTCCCAGAGTAGGCTAATGTCAATATGTATGAAAGAAACAAAGATGGATCTTGTTTCAAAGAAACTTGGCAGATAGCAAAAAGGTACTTATTGAGAAGTGTCAATGTTTTATTTTTTAAGCCTCATTTTTAAACCTCATTTTAAGCCTTATAAAATATTTTTGAAAAAGAAGAAAAATTTAAGAAACACTGTGGATATGAGAGAAACTTATCAACTTTGATGTTGGTAGTGTAAAGAGGAAAGAGACAAAGGATTCAAAACTTTCAATATTGGGTGACAAGGAAGATAATGGTACCATCAATAGAAATAAGTTAAGATGAGGAAAAACATAATTAGAGGGGATGATTACAACTTATAATGCTGAATTTAAGTTTCCAATGGGACATCTACTTTGAGATATCCAGGACACATTTAAAGATAAATGGAGATTAACAGGAGGACTCCAACTGGATATAATAACTTGACAGTCATCTGCATAGAGTTAATGATTAAAGTCAATGAAGTGACTGGGTTTGCCAAAGGAAAAAGTGCAAAGAAAGAGGAAAGAATAAGGCTAAGGACTGAGCCTTAGGCAACAACTTCCCTTCCAGGAGAGCAAGAAGAATATAAGCCAATAAGGGGAGAACTAAATGAAGCAGTCAGGCAATTAGGAAAATAGGGTCATGGGACCTGAGGGAGGTAAAAATAATGAGAAGAGGGTGGTCACAGACTCCAATGTTGCAGAAAGGTCAAGGAGAATAAAGAGGAAAAACCCATTAATCAAACAGAATAGAAAGAAAAAATATTGGATTTGGTAATAGATTACTTATGACACTGAAGAGAGCCATTTTAGCTTAGAATTGTATATAACCATAAAAACAGAATACTAAGCTTTGTTTTGAGGTTGTGTTGTGAGTCAGTAGTGTAACAATAAAGTAGTAGTAGTAATAATAATAATAATGATAAGTAGCATTTATATCATTTTTAAATGTTTGCAAAGAACAACATATATAATGTCCTTCACCAGCTTTGTGACCTTGGGAAAGTCACTTAACCTCTGACTCTCAATTTCTGCATCTGCAAAAATGAAAATAATAACAGCACCAACCTCCCAGGGTTATCAGGAGGATCAAATGAGAAAATGTTTATAAAGCACTTAGATCAGCCTGGCACATAGTAAATGCTATTTAAATGTTGGCTGATGCTTCAGTTGCTATTGTTGCTGCTGTTGTCTTATTTGATCCTTATGACAACCTTGGAAGATGGTTGCTATTATTATCCTCATTTTACAGATGAGAAAACTGAAACAGGCAGAAATTAAGTGACTTTGCCAGTATTACATAGCTAGTAAATATTTAAAACTGGTTGTGACTTCATATCCAGCATTCTTGCCCAATGAAAACATTAGACATCTACTATCTCAAACTCTTTTTAATAAGATGAGCAGAGGAGGAGAGTTTTAAGACAATAGTTTAAAGATGAGTAAGTCAATTTTTTTCTCAACATAGGAGATAATTAAGCATATTTATAAAAGAAGGAAAAGAACCAAGAAAGGGGACAGATTAGAAATGAGTAAGAAAATAATTAATGGAGAAAGGTCCCTCAGTACACTAAAAAATCATGAGGAATTAGTCTTGGTAAGGAACATAAGTTTTTTTTTTTCCTTTGGGACTGAAGACAAGAAGACAATATGAGTGGGAACAGAGATATTTAAGGAAGAGGTTTGTATAATATGTCATGATAGATGGCCTTATTCTTCTCAGAAAAGAGTGAGATTACCTGCTAAAAAAGGTAGTTATTTGGGAGAAAAAGGACGTTTAAAGAGAGAGAGAAGATTTGAACCATTAACTGAAGAGTAATATAAGAAGTAAATAACAAATTAATTAAAGGATTTCTGGGCAGTGAATAAATGAATGGTAGATATCAGACCCTGAGTCAGTACATTTCCAGGTAAGCAACTTTATATTCTAACAGAACATTGATTGTCAGAAAACATTTTTAAAATACCAATAATGGAAAAAAAATATAAATTGTTTAGTCTATCCATTCTATGGGCAGTTCCAATGAAATTCAATCACTTTTCCCACATGCATTGGTTTAGAAAAATGATATTTTAATTTTAGAATTAGATATTTATAAAGATTATTTATTATAAAAAATTCATCAAATTATGAAAGTTAAAAAATTCTAAGATTAAAAAAACATCCTGATAAAAAGAATTATTAAGGAAAAATAAAAAATAAATCATTGATTAAAAATAATTAGACAGAAGATATTATCATTGTAAAAACTAGAGAAAATATAGTATTTATATTATATAGATATATACATAGATACAAATATGCATAACCATATTTTAAGGGCAGCTGGGTTGCTCAATGGTAAGATTATTAGACCTGAAGTCAAGAAAGACTCTTTCTGAATCCAAATCTTGTCTCAGACCCATGTTTTATGACCTTGGGCAAATCACTTAAGCCTTGGTTTCCTCATCTGTAAAATGAACAGTAGAAGGAAATGCGAACCACTCCAGTATCTTTGCCATCTGAAATGGTATTATAAACTGTCAGACACAAATGAAATATTTATACAAACATATATGTGCATGGCTGGATAATCAGAAGGTGCATATCTCATTTACTTCTTGACTCATATTTTTTCAGGATGGAAGGTGAATGGTAAAAATTGTATTCCTAATTTTAGAATCTTGACTAACCCACCCCAACAATAAATTACAATCTTTGGGGACACAGAAGGTAGAAAGACTAAAGGGAAGATATTTTGTTAATGAATAATAAAGCATACTGCCAAAACATTATTTCTCAGCCATTAAGTCAATAAGCATTTATTAAGAAGCTACAAATGCTAGAGAACTGTGTGAAAAGTACTAGGGAATATAAAAAGCATCAATTGATAGCCCCTATCTTCAGGGAATTCAGGATCTTATGGAGAGAAAACATGTAAAAAATTATGTACAAATATACTAACCAAGAGGCAAAGGCTTCCTGTAGAAGGTTGGATTTTAGTTGGGATCTGAAGGAAGTCAGAGAAGCCTAGGGACAGAAAAGAGAAGGGAGAGAATTCCAGATATAGGGGACAGCCAGAGAAAATGTTCAATGGTATTTTACTGGATTGGAAAATGTGTGTCTGTGTGTGTGTGTGTGTGTGTGTGTGTGTGTGTGTGTGTGTGTGTGTGTGTGTGTGTCTGTGTGTCTGTGTGTGTGTGTGTGTGTGTGTGTGTGTGTGTGTGTGTGTGTGTGTGTAAAGAGTAAAAGAAAACAGAAAAGGAAGGACAAGGGAAATATATTATGAAGGGCTTGGATGCCAAAAAAATCTGTTTTATTTGATCTTAGATTAAATAGGGTGTCAGTGGAATTTATCAAGTAGGTAGCCAGACTTGCACTGTGGGAAAATCATTTCAGTGGTTAAATGGAGGATGGCCTGGAGGGGAAAGAAATTTGTGCCAGTCAGATCATTAAGTATGCTATTGTGAGGTAAGTCCAGATATGAGTAGATGAAGTCCTGCTTCAAATTGCTCAAGATTTCCTGCTGTGGATCAGTGTTCTCCTAATGTTGACTTTTACCATTTTCTTCTATTTCCTATAGTCAAAATATTGAAAAATTGAGTCCCAAGTTGCTACTTTTAGTATACTGCTAGTACCTAGATTCAAATTGATTCCAGACAATGCTGATGCTAAAAAAAAGGGTTGGTAAAAAAAATGGTTGATAGATCAAGGTTTACATGACCTTCTGCCATCATTTTGTGATTCAGCAGAACTAAACTTCGCTGTTCAGTTGCTTCAATCATATGCAACTTTTCATGATTTCCTTTGGGTTTGCTTGGCAAAGATTCTGGAGTGGCTTGACATTTTCTTCTCCAGTTCATTCTATAGATGAATAAACTGAGGTAAACAAGGTTAAGGCACTTGACTGGGCTCACCTAACTTTAGCACTGGTACTTTATTTGGTCACTTTTCTGACCCCAGTTAAAGGATACTTTTTAGTTTTTCTACTAGCACACTTCCTCTGACTAAGTTCTCATTTTCATGGAAGAAATGAAATGGTCTAGACATCAATTTCCATATTACTAGTTCTCTCATCGTTTCAGGATTTTTTCAATAATCACTTAGTTTAGACATTTAAAAAAAATCAAGGTTCAGAGATTTCTAGAGGTTGCTAGTACCTTACATATCCTCAATTCTTTTTCATATTTTTCTTCTATATTACTGTCATGTCCTTATCTGTATAATTTGGCTTTATTCCTAAGATAAAAGACCTCTATGTTTCTTCATTCAGTATATCACAACTATTTGCTTAAATATTATTAAAAATTGCATTCAATTGGTTTAAAAACTAAAGATTAGGCATAAAATATCATATATTAATACAGCAAAATTTAATATGAGAAAGATACAAAAATGGAACAATAAGGCAAGCATGCAAACTTACGATAGAAGTATGACATACATGGAATTATATAAAGGTAGATATCTTAAAAGTTTTAGGTTTTTAACAGTGCTAAAGTAAATAATTAATAATGTTCACTCGATATGTACCACATGCACAAGAACATCATAGTTTCAAATATCAAGTTTAACATAACCTTGTGATTTCTGAAACAAATTACCCCTTCCCAGCCATAACTCCCTTTTTTGTGATTGCTCTTATATTAGAATGTAAAATTATTAAGGGAGAGGCTGTCTTTACTTTTTGGGGTCTGTATTCCTAGTATTTAGGTACATATTAAATGCTTAATAAATCTCATTCATTAATTCAAGTAGAAGTCAGGTATCTTACATTTATTGTTGAAAAGCATACAGACACTTGGTGGTGATGATTTCAATTCTTTTTTCAATTAAAAAATTCTGGAAACTTCCCACAAAAATGCATTCAGGGACAAACATACTAAACTCCCACCCTTAATTTGCTATTTACTTGTTACCTTATAAATTTTTCTCACTAGGTTCAAAGACACTTGAGTATGCTTTGGAAAATGTGAAAAGTTAGCAAAATTGCAAAAAATCTCTAGGTCTCAAGAGAGTAAAGCAAGGAATTTCTTCTCTTCAGGGTTGCTTTCCCCATCTCAATTTCAAATCACATATTTACAAGATTAGATAAATATCATTATAAATAGTTATTTGATTTGAGGAGTCTCAGATAAATAATGAATGTAAATAAATTTATTAAAATAAATAAGTTTTGATGAAGTTTTTGACTAGAATCACCTGTCCTGATAAAGCAGGGAGAAAAGATCAGTAGACAGCATTCATAAACTGTCACAAATTATTGATTCTTCCTAGTCTCAGTATAAGACCTCTTATGTTATATGATTCCAATAGATCAGCTGCCTTCCCACCTGGAAGAAACTTCATACCTGGAGCCCCACTGTCCTGAGTGGTGATTGCTTCTTCCAAACCATTAGCTCAGTAAAAAAGCCCCAGCCATGCTTTTCTTCACTCCCACCTTTTTGACTGTCTCTTCTACAGTTTCACCAGTCACTTTGCCCCATGAGTAGCATGAATCAGGATCAAATCAACTCTACTACTTTCATGGACATCATGGGTCAATGAATTCTCTTAAAGAGACCTCTCTTCATCCCTGTAATTTTCTGAACCAAAATGTCCTTCTCTGGCCACAGATCTGTTTGTGTTATCATTGCAGTAGAATGTTAAATTTCTTAAATGCAGGGGCTGCCTTTGCTATGTTTGACATACCACAAATGCTTAATAAAGGTCATTTTTTTCTTTCCCTCCCTCCCTCCCTCTCTCTCTCCCTCCTTCTTTCCCTCCTTTCTTCCTCCTTCCTTCCTATCCTCTTCCTTTCTTCTTTATTTTGCCCCTTACTTTCTTCCTCCAGTTTTCTTTATTTCCTTTCTTTTTTCTTTCATTCCTTCCTTCCTTCTTCTTCTCCTCTGACTTTCCATTCCATGCACTCTTCTGTTTGCATCTTGCTCTTGACCTTTGCTTCTTAGCAAAGTACTCCAAATTTAGCATATATTTTCTTCTCAAAACTACTGGAATCAGGGGAAGAGAGCACTGGCCCTAGAGTCAGGGGGACCTGAGTTCAAATCCAGTTTCAGACATTTAATAACTACCTAGCTGTGTGACCTTGGGCAAGTCACTTAATCCCATTGCCTTGAAAAACTAACACCCCCCCCCAATCCTACTTGAATCAACTCCCTAAAAAGACAATATCTGTTGACTGCATGGCCCACCAAAAACTCAGTGATTTCAATTAAGATTCTGTATAGATATGCTAATTCCACATTATCCTGGGTCTCTGGATATCTGAGACTTCAATGGCAATTAGCCTAAGAGACCTCTATATATGAATGCTCATCTATTATAACTCCTCAAGTAAGATCTTACTTATTTAAAAGTTCCCTAATGACAAATTCTTTAACCAAGGAAATGACTCTAATGGTGAAAAATTTTGGCATAAGAAAGTGTAAAATATATAAAAATATAGTAAGTGGGAAGTTTAAGGTCTCTCAAATCATACCATATAGATTTAAGTATCTTGCCCACAGCATATACTTTTTTCCACAGTATACAATAGCTCCCTACTGACCTAGCATGATTATTTATACAGTGTTGACCTACTGTTAGAAACTAGTTTCCTTAACAAAAAGAGAGAAGAGCACTGGTTACTCTCTTTCAGTCAAGCTAAAGGATATTCTGACAGACCAGCCAACCAAAAGCAGTTAGAAGACCAATGTAAGGGTAATACCTTGAACTAGAATTGGAAAAAAAATAGAAAAAGAAGCAACAGTAGCCAAAGGACACACCACTAGCTTCACATTGTTCTTTTCCTGAAAGGACACAGTGTGTCATGATGAATTACAGTTAATTTGATCCAGTAGTACAGTTAGGTTGAGACCGACAACCCATGGATGGCAAACAGTGCTGCAAGATCATCTAATGAGGGGGCAAGGCTGCCTCACTATAGCCGCTTCACTCAATTAGTCGACAAGGCTTTTAATGCCACTCTGTGCAACTAAAG
This sequence comes from Macrotis lagotis, assembly GCF_037893015.1. NCBI lineage: Eukaryota > Metazoa > Chordata > Mammalia > Peramelemorphia > Peramelidae > Macrotis > Macrotis lagotis. The sequence continues at coordinate 187,345,662 of NC_133664.1, read as the reverse complement.
CAATTTTGATTACTTAGAGCCAAGTCTCCATTTAGAATGATTCAGAAGCTGAAACACTTTTAAAATATGTATATATGAATTATCTAGAGAGTATTTGAATGGTAATAAGCTATTTGAAAGCCAGTCACATTAGCCCCTATTTTTGCCTAAGTAACATTGAAATATACAAAAAAAAAGTTTAAGTGATAGGATTTACTCCAGCAAACTAAATGTAAATAAAATAGCAAGTGATTAAGGATATGTAGGGTGTATATTCACTATATGTATACACACACATATATGTATAGATATATCTATACATATATATGTGTGTGTGTGTGTGTGTGTGTATGTGTATTTCTGTGCCAGGATTACAGTTGGTACATTATTTTTACCAGCCAGCATGAATAGGGGTGTTGTTTATATATTATATATCTATATCTCTCTCTCTATAAAAATATGATTACACTTTCATCTTCCAGATCTTACCTTTTTTAGGCCAGAAGCAAGGAGAATTATTTGCTTTGGCATATGTTGGTAGAATAAGTGGACATGGCCACTTCACCCATTCTTTTCACTAGTATCTCTTAAGGTAGAAAAAAATATGAAATAAAAGTATTTCTTCAGTGTGTATTTCACTAAATGATCCTGCTCTTTCATGAAGTATGGCCTGTCCTAATGGAAACCATTTCATTTTTAATATTTTCCATTCTGTTATTCAAAAATAAATTCACTGGGTTTACTGTTTTCATAGTCCTCTTTCATTTTTGGCCATCTCTATTTTTTTTCACTACTTACCATGCTTACCTCCTAGAATACTCCTTTGCAGAACATGGTAAAATTACATTGCTATCTGTCCAGCTAAAAGTGATCTCTTCTCTTTCAAATTTCTTTAGGAATTTTGCCTGGACCTCTCTTTTTTTTTTTCCTTTTACTATATTATCTATTACATAATATTTCTTTGACTTTGTTTTACATGGCAAGGTATGTTATTTTCATCTTTTTATCTCTAATGCTTAGTACAATGCTTGCACATGACAGCATTTTACAAATATATGTTGAAGTACATCATCAATCTATATAGTAGAAAATATTCAATGAGAGGCACACATCAAGCATTCAATAGACATTTGTTGAAATGAACATATAATTAGTCAAACTACAATTTGTCACTCTACAAATGAATCACACCTTTCTTCCTTTGACTTTTTCAAATGCCCAGCTATCTCAAAGCATCAAAAATGAGGACAAGTGGAGAACATTAATAAATAACTTAAAATGCTAGATTGACTTTGAACTTTTTTCCTCCAAAAAGAATGCTATGAGTTGCTAGGAAACAATGCACCCAAAGTAACTATTTTCAGAATTTTGCTTTCCTTTTTTTATGTTTAATTAAATGGTGACTCAGTGGCCCAAAAAAATTAATTTCAATTTTAATTTCAGGAAGTAGGTTACATAGTAATAGAAAACTAACTAATAGAAATCTAAGTAAACATACTAATAGAAATAACATGTATATCTTAATTTTTCTGTCCTCTTCCTTCTTTTTTGCCTCTGTGTCTGTGTCTCTCTCTGTCTCTGTCTGTCTCTTTGATGCTCTGTCTTTCTGTCACTCTCTTTCTCTGTCCCTCTGTCTTTGTCTCTCGCTGTCTCTATCTCTGTCACTTGTTCTAACTCACTCTTGCTCTTATTCTCCCTGTCCCACTTTCAAAATGAATGATACAGGAAAATAAAGGATTAGAGGTTACTATAAGAATTCCAGAAATCATGAAATAAAAGAACAAGGGGTTGCCATAATAAATATATAATCCAAATACTATTAAACTCTTACTGACTTTTTTTCTTTTGCCCTTCCTATCTCACTTTCTATCTAATGTAAGGTAATAGAACCTGCTTCCAGTCTGAAGGACACTTCTAAAGGAACAGATCAATTCCAAGGCCTTAAGGATTATAGACCACAAGGGACAACACTGGATTGAGGAGGATCCATTTTATGCAATTTGGCATTGATCAATTTCCTTTAAGACACTGCTTGTATAATACTGAGTCTTTGAATTAACTTAATGCCCTGGAAATCATCCAAATCAGTATTTGAATAAATACCCCTCATTTTAGATTTATAGAGGCAGGAATCTTATCTTGTACCAGCACATACTACAAACATAGAAATTCCTGGTAAAATATATATTACTAGTCTAACATCAATTCTTAGGGACCCAGTCTTAGAATCAAGACATGCATATGAAGATATATTTAGATTTTTTATAATTCAGCTACCTATAAGAACCAAGGTGATTACCATGACCAAATGATCTATTAGATCTTCTTATATAGTTTAACTATAAAAAATGTTTGTAATTCTCATGATCTTATCTTCTGTAGCAACTTTGCTGATAAAAATGATATGTTTTAATAAATATTACTACTACTACTAATAACAACAACAACAACAACAACAACAGTAATAAATATGAATTGGGAGAAAGGGGACCTGAGTTCAAATCACCAGAAAGGATTTCAGGTCTTGTTCTCATAGTAGCTGTGATATGGTCACTGACTATGTTCGTGACCTCAGTCATGGTATTTAACTTATTTGGGTTTCAGTGTGCTGATAGTAAAATGAGAAAGTTGCTTTTTATGATTTCTAAGGTCCCTTCCAACTCTAAATATATTATCCTAGGATCCCATAAACTCTGAGAAAGAGCAGAAGTCAGCAAGTGAACAGACTCAGAAGAAACTGTCATAAAAAAGATGCACAATTAATAAGCTACCCATAAGGAATAACATCACAGTTGATATAGCAGAAGCTTGTTCTGGGAAGAAAGGCAAGAGGAGAAAAGAAGGGGACAAAGACATGGTTGGTCACTTATAAAGATAACAGCAATAACAAAAAATTAGTCTGAGAAATTCTGGGGAGATATTTTGAAAAGTCAGAGAAATTAAATTTATATTTTGTAAAAATAAAGCTCTTTCATTTTAGAAGACTTGACTAAGGAATATCTAAGCTCCATATTTCTAATAAGAAACATTTAATAGTTTGATGCACATCTAAATTTGCATGTATCATAGAGTAATAATAAAGTTTCATTCTGTTAGCAACACATCCTCTTCTTCTAAATTCATCTTGATAACTTTAGGAAGAAAGTTGAACTTGGAAGTTAGTCTAAGCATGTAGGCAATATTAACAAATCTTTATATCTCATTTAAAGCACAATACTTTTGTTTTTTTTATATACAGACTTTTATATAGACTTTTTCTACTTAATAACATAATGCACTTTCTAAAAAGTCAAGTCTCTTTAGTAGAAAATATTCAATGAGAGTACACACTAAAAAGTCAAGGATACAGAAAGTAAATTCCAAAAGGTATACAATCTCTTTTTTTATTACCTAGCTGTAAAGTAATATAAACATAGCCATGTACAGTGTTTATTTCATTGAATAAAACATATCAGATAGAAAAGGCATGGAATAAGGAAAGAGAAAGGACTGAGGAGTGGTATTAGGTTAAGGAAGAGGGGTAAGGATACCTATTGCCAGAGAGAAGGTATAAGGACTCCTTTGTAGCCTCTTCCAAAGTAAAAAGGATTGAGGAGTTCTGCATTTCCCAATGATAATTTTGTGACTTGAAACTCTATTGGGAATATATTTCGCACACTACAGATAACCAAGATGTTTGCATTCCCACCAATCTAGAGATAAGGCATTTTACTCGAACAGACATAAAACACACAGTATATGAATGTTTAATGGAGGCTAAAACTGGGAGCAGAATAGAAAACAAGAACAGAGCAGGTTAAAAAATATCTGGTTTCTCTCTATCAAAATACTAATTAAAATTCATGTTCATGGGGATGATTATACATATGTTTTTGAACTAAAAGTCTAACCTGGCACTATTTTTTGGCCTTATTTTTGTGACAACATTTTTGTCCATATGGCATGAAGTGAATCATTTTACATCTTTTTTTTTAAGCTCTATGTGTTTTTCTTGTTGTCTATTCTCTCTTCTCCCACCACACACACACTGGCAGCCGCTACCCAGGCACCAAATGCCAACTCAACCCTGCAAGCTGGCTAGTATAAGGACTACACAAGTACTGGCATTTTCCTTTCTTTGCAGAAATATTCACCTCCCCACCCCCAATCTCTCTCTCTCTCTCTCTCTCTCTCTCTCTCTCTCTCTCTCTCTCTCTCTCTCTCTCTCTCTCTCACTATCACACAAAGTACAACAGCCTGAGAATGCTTTCTTTGCTTGTCCTATGATATTGCTCCCAACTCCGAGATTCCAAGAATCATTCACCTTCGACTTGTAGCTATGGCTTGAAATGTCCAAATAGGGTATTAAAAGGTTATTAAGGCCTTACTATCCCCCTCCCCAAGTCAGTATTCTTGCCCTATGATACCTAAGCCCTTATAAAGTCAGAGTTAATCAAACCAGTGGAACTGGCTTACACTCTGCAAAGTTAGAAACCATAATTGCCCTACTGGTAGGACCCCTGCAAAGACTTATCCATAGGCATATTTTCTATAGAGGTGTATATACCTGCTCCATGAGCCATAGAGGAGCCTGTTCACGCGTACATACCATATAGCACACGTTTGGTACACATGCGTCCCCCTAGCTTCCTGACATTGCTGAGTTTTTGTAGAAGGGCATCAACTCCACCTAACAAATGCAACTTTAACAACAATAAAACAACCTAATAGCTTAGCATGCCAGGGGGCTAATGTGGCAGGCCATTTACCGCAGCACTAAATAGCCCCGGTTTGATTCTCATCGCCAAGTGTCAACCTGAGAATTGTGAATTCAGGAGCAGTTCCTAATTCATTAGATAAAGGGGGTCATTGCTCATAGGGGTGAGAAGGAATGGAAAGGACAAGGAACCAAACAATGTTAAGTATTTGAAGACAACCAAAAAAATAGGCTACCTATGCTAACCTATGCTACAGTCAAAAACTTTGACCATTGGTACCTTTGGGTTTTGTTCTTTGTTGTGCCCTACAATAATTTTTAACTTTGAGCAGCTTCAATATCTGTCTCATAAGAGTCATCTGAGAATAGAGAATAGAGAGTCTCTCACAAAGATCTGTTATTATTTTAAAATTTCCTTAACACCTTTGGCACAAATATTAAAATACAAGTGGAAAGAAGTTTTACATAGCCTAAAATCCACCAGTGAATGAACTTGTGAGATAATTCTATGCCTAAAAAAGTTCCTTTAGACAGTTGTAACCTAATAGATGGAATGAGAATACTATCAATGAAAGTAAGAACAAAGCTCTTGCTAACATGCTATATCTAATTTTATATTATTTTGTTTGCTTTTTCCTTAGACAGTTCTAAAGAACGACAAGTTCAAAGTTTTGTTATATGAAATGGTAACAAAAAGCATCTGTCTTGTTGTCTAGTAAGGAGAAAAAGATGAGAAAATTAAATCATCAAAATTTTAAAATGAGAATTCTGAAAGGGTACATTTTTATTTCCTGAACATTAGCCCTAAAACAACTGATTTCTCTAATTCCTGCCATCATTCAGATTGGCCTTGAATTACCTCCCAATAGGCCTCCCATGTGCTTGTAGATGAGAGTGTGTAATGGGGGATCTGTTAATTAACTAGAAGCAAAGTTGCACGGTGGGGATCAAACACTGGATGCGTCCTAAAACTCCCACAGAGAAGATGAAATGCAGCGCAAACTTTAAAGACTTCCCGTCATTAACTGAGACCTTGGCTGCTCCTGGCCCAGACCCCTCCTGTTTCAGAGAACAATGAGGACAATGATGGCAGAAATGAAATAATGCTGTAAGGAACAAAGGAATTAGCTATTTACCTATAGGGAAAGAAAGAAAATGGGGGAGGGGGAGAAAAAGAAGGAACTTGATTTTCTATGGTTCCTGTCTACTTTTAATTAATTTATGGCTACCAGGGAATTACATAGAGAGCACACCCAACAGCATTGTGTTGGAGAACAGTGTTAATACATGTAACATCTACAGTTTACTCCTAGTCATAAAAGAAAACAAGCTGAGGCTAGAAGGGTAGTATGATAGGCAAGGGGAAAATGGAAATGCATGATAAAATGCTGAACTAATCTTTCACTCTTAAGACTATGACTCAAATGAAAAGATTATGAAGTAAAAATCAATTTAAAAAAGTATTTCAAGGGTAAAACTCTCTTGAATGAGTCCTCAACACTTTTGTACAGTGAAAGACAGCAACTGTGAATTACCAGAAAGTTAAGATTTTTGCAACTTTCATGGGCTCATAATGGCAACTTGCCAGGAATCTATGGGTAACTTTTGTACAAATCTATATAAACATTTTATCAACATAAAATGTAGACAATCATAGTATTGGCTTATTTTAGTTCATTTCTTGATAAGATAAACAGGAATTGGAGTAGACCAACAAGTAATAAAACTCTATCTGTAAGAGAAGTCTTTATTTCAAAGATATGAAGGAAGAAACTTTCTACATCTCCATAACCAAAAGGCTACAAAGAGACTGGGGACAAGATGACATCATCCTGAAGAGAAAAAACCCTGGCCTCTAATTTCCTTAGTCTCAAATTCTTACTCTGAGGGAATCTCTTTAACTATCTCAAAGGGGAAAGTATTGGTTCAGAGGTGTAGAACCCAGTGCTTCCTGTTTTCAAATTTGAGTTTCAAATTTACCAAAATAATTTTTCCTTTTAAAATTGAAATAGGATTTTATTTTTATTTTTTTTGCATTTAACAAAATAAATCTTTTATGGTTAGGTTTTGTTTACAATGAACTTCTCAAAAGATTAGGTAGAGGTTTGTGAATTACTTTTTTGTACCAAGATAACCAACCATTAAATTCAGGCAGTAATATTCATTTCAATGAAATTTTTAGAACAGATTGTCATTCATTTATGATAACATGATCAAATCAAGCTTTTAGAATATTAGGTACAAGACAAATGCTTTAACAAAATCTTATAGGATGGTCCATATAATGAACCATGCATGTCCTATAGTGGAAAAGAGCCCCAAGGTAGCAGTCCAAAGACTTGTGCCTGAATCCAAGCTCTACTATTTATTAGCTGTATGACCTCAAGCAAATCACTCCTTATCTGTAATCCCCATATACAAATTGAGAAAGTTGGACAAGATAACCTCTAAGGTCCCTTTTCATTCTATGTTTTATAAGCTAATGACATTAGACCTATAGTAGAGATTGTTCTTATAGCCTAGTTTCAGTGATCTGAACTCTAAAAAGCTTGGAGATAAACCTAAAAACAACCTCCATTTAAAATCTTTTCTTCCCTATCAGTTCTTCATCTCATCCTTTCAGCCCTCTGCAGTAATTTCCTTTCATAATTTTTTTATTTTTTAATTTACAGAATAAAATAAGTATTTCCATAACAACATCATATAAAAAGATGATTACACATGAAACTGCAAATATGTATATATGTATATATATATATATATATATATAGCTATTCTTTTAAAATATAAAATAAAGTTGACAATATAAATTTCTTTTTTTTAATTCACTGTTATAATGACAAACTTCCAGAGATATTCTGGTAGTACAGCAATATTTTTCCTTAGGATAATATGGAATTTTTCTCCTCTATCCATTTGACTATTCTTTTCCTATTTGTTTCATTAAAGGACCCCAAAGCTTAACCATCTCTTGTATTTACAAAACAAAAAAAAAAAAAAAACCCTTTTTGTTCTTTCCACTTCCTTTCTCATTTCTGATAATGAAGTGGATTTTTCTTGCAGGTCAATCCTTATACGTAGAGCCTTGATTCCATTCTCACCCATTTTCTCTAGAAGTTTTGCCCCTCAGTCATCTATTGTCTCTGATCTCTCTCTTCTCTCTCTCTCTCTCTCTCTCTCTCTCTCTCTCTCTCTCTCTCTCTCTCTCTCTCTGTATTGGTTTCTTTCCCTACTGTCTTTAAAAATGACTGATCTTTTACTTCTCCTTTCTTTACTCACTTCTTAGATCCTAAAAACAAAATAAAACAAAAAAAAAAAAACAACCAAACAAGACCAAACTAAAAGAAAAAACAAAACAACATCTCTTAACAGGATTCTACCATAACCTCAAACTATAGATTTATTTCTTTCCTCCTAATCTCAGCCACTCCTAGAGAAAACTTTCTACACTCAGTGCTTCCAGTTCCTATCCTCATTCTTTCTTGAACATTTTGTGGCTTCTAATCATTTCCCTCAATTGAAATTATTCTCTCCAAATTTACTTACTCTCTTGGCAAGTAATTGGCAAATCTGAGGGAGTTTTCTTATTATTCTATCATCTTTCACTCTGTTGCATCTGACACTGAATCAATCTTTCATCCACTATACTTTCTCCATTCTGGGTTTCATTAATATTTTTTTCTAGATCTTCTTTTAGATTATCTAACCTCTCTTTTTCAGCCTTCTTAACTGGTTAATAATCCAAAACATGCCCCCTATCTGTAAGCTTCATATCTGAAGAGTCTACCATGGGTCTTCTCTGTCTGTCTCTCTGTTTCTATTTTTCTGTTTCTGTCTGTCTGTCTCTATGTCCATCTCTCTCTCCTCCGAGTCTCTCTCTCTCTCTCTCTCTCTCTCTCTCTCTCTCTCTCTCTCTCTCTCTCTCTCTCTCTCTCTCTCCCCTTAACAACATCTAAGTTAGTCATTCCTACAACCTTGGTATTATATACTTTCCCTCATGCTATATAAACTGAACACTTGTGAAATCTTGCCAGTTTCTACCTTCACTTTTTATATCAATCAGAACTCCTCTCTCGACTCACAAAATTACCATCTTAGTTCAGGGTCACATCATCTCTCCCCTAGAATATTTCAACAGTCTCCTAAATGGTCTCCCTGCCTTGAATATCTCTTTCTATTCTAGTCCATACTACTTGTCTCACCCATTAGAATGTAAGTTCTTTGTGAGTAGGAATTATTTATATCCTCAGAGCCCAAAACATGTGCCTGGCACATAGTAAGTGATAGAGAGATGGTTAGATGATAGATAGATAGATAGATAATAGACAGATTAGATGAATGGAAGGAGGATGGATAAATGGATTGATGGATAGATAGATAAATGGATGGATGGATTGATAGATGACAGATTATACCATATTTCCTTTTTTTTTAAATTTAAGGCAATGGGGTTAAGTGACTTGCCCAAGTTCACACAGCTAGTAAATTAAGTGTCTGAGACTGGATTGGAACTCAGGTCCTCCTGACTCCTGGACCAGTGCTCTATCCACTGCACCACCTAGCTGCCCTGACCATATTTCCCCATGTATAAGATGCACCTTAATTTTGGGGCCCAAAATTTGAAAAAATGTATTAAGTAAAGTTATTAAACTCAAGTTTTGTTCAACATAAAATTCATGCAACTCCTCATCACTGTCAAAACTCCCATCTATTAGCTCATCCTTATCTGCATTTGATGATGAATCACTGACTTAGGAAAGTCTCTGACTGCTTTCCTGCCTATACTCTGGTCTGGAGTTGACCACAAGCATTTCCTGGGCAAGTTCAGTGCATGGACACATGCTTAGTCCATTCTGTTTCATCAACGTGAAGTACCAGTTGTGTCCTCCTTTGAGATCAGTAACTTGTTTTTCATCAGCAATTCTTCTTGTCTCATGCTGAAACATCTTTGTGAACCCAGGAATTCCAATTGCCCCTTGCTCTTCAATCCATATCTTCAATTCCCTCTCTAAGTCACGCCATTTGGCTACCTTGTCTCTCATAGCCTTCTTCTGCCAGGGTGTTTCCAGTAGGGTTTCTTCTTCTCATAGCCAGTCTCCAATTGTTTTCTCAGTTGGAGGAGGACCAAGCTGAACTTCATCAGTATGATTTCCATTCACTTTTGGAAACTGGATATCCTTGAACTTGAATTCAGCACTGTATGAAAATTTTTTCTGAACCATTTCTGGGCAGAATGTGCCAAAATGTAACCTAATATACCAGTAACAAATATGAAGCAATGAGTGCAAAAACAAGCATGAAAAAGCAAGAAATGCAAGTAAAAAATCTTCAACAATGAGCACAAAAACAAGAGTAAAAAATTGGGAAATGCAAGTAAAGTAAATCTACAATCACTGTATAAGACGCTCTCACTTTTTAGACCCCAGATTTTTCAAAAAAGGGTGCATCTTACACATGGGGAAATATGGTAGCTAGAACTCACAGATGTACTTATCTAGCCACAACATCTGTACTTTTAATTCAGATCTTCCTCACCTGTTGTCTGGTGGTCTCCTGATTTCTTTGCCTTCACTTTTTCTATTCCAAACCATCTCTGCAAGATTGTCACCATGTTTTCCCTTAAGAGGAGAACTTACAATATCATTCCCCTCTACAGTGAGCTCCAAGAATTCCCCATTGCTTGTAGGATAAATTATAAATTCTTCTTTTTGACTATTATATTTCTTTTGAGATAAGCTTTTCTTGAATGATTTAATTCTGACATAAGCTAGTCACTTAATAAATGCTTGCTAGATGATTTACTGAGTTCTGTTCAGAGCTAATTGTAATAGGTTGGCTTGTTTGTTTTTGTGAGAAAGATGTGGGGAACAATTTTACTGATTCACTTTTTATATCTCAAGAGTCTCAAAATACTTTTTTAAAGCAGCATTAAAATAGGATAAGGTTACAACCACATATCGGAATTCATTTTCTTGAATTGAATAATAAAATTTACAGGGGAGTAAGAATTATTTCTTGACACTAAGATATAAACCAGAGAGTAGTGAATATGTTATTATATGACAGAAAACTGCATTTTGTAAACCTTAAAGCACTAAATAACTAATTGTTATGTATTAGTTATTTTTCATCATCCTTATCACCAAATGAACTGAAATGAGATGAGAAAGAAACCAAACTCTTAAACATTGTCATTAGAAATTAAGATTTTGAAATAAATCAGAATAGCTACAAATCACTGTCCTTTTCTTAGAAATATGGGAATCCTGTATTGAAAGACTAAGACTTTCAGAGTATGACTCCTACAGAGAGAATAAGGTGAGACAGTCAATTGTTAAAACTAAGACTTATTAAAGAGAAGACAAAATGTGTAGTTTAAACTGACAATGATTTTTGTCATATTTTGTCATATTTTATTAAGATGACTAGGTATCAGAGGTCATATTTGAAATATCATTCTTTCCTTGGAAAGATTGTTGTGGTCTTTGAACCCCTTCTATGGATATTGTTTTTAAATGCATAAAAGTAGAATTAAAAGAAAGAAATTATACTGAAATGTAGTTAACTAAAAAGTTTTAAAAATTAAGAATCCCATATTGACTGCAAAAAAAATGGCCATATATCCCCATCTTAAATAAATTCACTTGATTTCTGTTTCTGATAACAATCATCCTATATCTTTTATATAACCTTTGTAATTAAACTCTTTTAAAAGACTGTCTTTAAAAGGTGCCACTATTTTCTCTCATCACTCTCTTCTCCCTTACAATCTGATTTCTGACCTTATCGTTCCACAAAAACTGCTCTCTCTTACTCCAAAGTCACCAATGCCCTCCTCATTGCCATATCTAATGGTCTTTTCTCATTCTTCTTTCTCCTGGACTTTGCTGCAGTCTTTGACAAGTTGATTACTCTCTGTTTCATATTCTCTCTTTTTTTAATTTATAGAATACCACTGTCTTCTGGTTCTCATACTTCCAACTAGTGCTTCTTTTTCTTCTCTGCTGTATCCTTTTCCTTTTAACCTAAGTTTCCTTCAGGTTTCTGTCTATAGACTTCTCTCTCTCTCTCTCTCTCTCTCTCTCTCTCTCTCTCTCTCTCTCTCTCTCTCTCTCTCTCTAGATATATATATATATATATATATATATATATATATATATATAATCACAGCTCCCATCTCTATGATGAAGATTTTTATGCTCATGATTCTCAAAAGTTATCTATCCTCCCCCATTCTCCCTACTAACTTTCAGTCTCATATCTGCATCTGCCTTAGATCCATTAGAGAGTTTAAACTCAACATATCCCTAATTGAACTCCTCTTTCCCCATAAAACTTTCTCCCTTCTTATCTTCCCTATTAATGGTGAGTGTAACTCTATCCTTCTAGTCCCTCAGATTTAGAACCTATAAGTCATTCTTGCTTTCTCACTATCTCTCAACCTCATATCCAATCTTCTGCCAAGGAATGTTGATTTCATATTTGTAACATCTTTTAAATATACCCCCTTTATGACATTCATATCCAGAAAAAATACCTGAAAACACTATGAAGTTTGAATGCAGAGCAAAGTAAACTATGTTCACTTTTTAAAAATTTCTTTGATGTTTTTCTTTCTCATAGTTTTCCCCCTTTAGCTCATGTTCATCTTTTACAACATGACTGACACAGAAACATGTTAAACAAGATTATACATATATAAATTTTAGCAGATTATTAATTGCCATTAGGAAGAGGGAGGGAACAGAGGGTTGCAGAAAAATGTGGGACTCATAAACTTGTAAATAGGTGAATGATGAGAACTACCTTTGCATATAGTTGTAAAAAATTCTTAAAAATAAATTAAATAAACAAACAAATAAATAATGGATTATAGATAAATAAATATGTCCCTCTTTCTCTGACACTCAGCCACTCTAAAGTGGCTTCATTACCTTGCTCCTGTTCTACTGAAATAGCCTGTTGTTAGGTTTTCCTACACCAATTCTCTATGCATTATCTACCATTTACATACTAAAATGAATTTTCTAAAGTACACATCCAGTGTACTTCCAGTACATGCAATTTCAGTCATGTCAGTCTCATCTCCTCTACTCAATAAATTCCTATTATTTCCTCCAGGATTAAATACAAAATGTTATCTATCAGCATATAAAGTCTTCCATAACCTATCTTCTTATTGCACTTTTGTTTTTAGTTGTTTTCAGTTGTGTCCTACTCTCTGTGTCCCCATTTGGGGGGTCAAAGATAATTTGTCATCTCCTCCAGCTTATTTTACAGATAAAGAAAACTAAGACAAGTGGGGTTAAGTGACTTGCACAGGGTCACACAGCTAGTAAGTCTCTGAGGCCAGATTTGAACTCAAGATGATTCCACTCAATCCACTCACTGTACTGCTAGTTGACCCCCCACCCCAATATTATTTCATCTGGTGACACTGGTCTCCTGGCTGTTCCATGAGCAGGACAATATATCTCTTGGCTCCAGGCATTTTCTTTAACTATCCCCCAAACCTGGAATACTCTATCTCCTCTGTTCTGACTATTGATCATTCTGGATTCCTTCAAGTTTAATTAAAAATCTCAATTTTGACTAGAAACTTTTTTTTAAGAAACCAATGTCTATTTTCCATCCGCATTTCTCCAACACTATTAGACCATCTGGGTAAAACTTAGGACCACTCTGTGGTAGTTTCTACCCATTCAGTGGCCTGAGCAGTAGGAGCTGCAGACCAGTCCTCAGTAGCCAGCTGAGCACTCCAATCTTCAGTAGGGAACTGCTGAATGGGCACAGATGGCACCTGGATGCCCTCAGACCAATCAGCCACCTCTGGCTGAGCAGCAGTGAATTCTGGGGCAGGTGCAGTCCATTCACCCTGAAATTTCTCCTTTGTCACTGCCTTCTCAGCTGCAGCCTGCTCTTCCTTTTCAATCTCCTCTGGATCTCTGTAGAAGTAAAGATCAGGCATGACCTCCCATGGGTGCTCACGGGAGATGGTACCACGCATCTGCAGGACTTCTCGGGCCAGCATCCACCACATCAGACCCACTGAGTGAGCTCCCTTGTTGTTATAGGGAATGGCAATGTCCACATAGCGAAGTGGGGAGTCCGTGTTGCACAGTGCAATGGTTGGAAGGTTAACATATGATGCTTCAGTCAAAGGCTGATGATCTGCACCAGGGTCAGTGACCAACAAGAGGTGAGGCTCCCTGAAAGCTGCCTGGATCTGGTTAGTGAAGGTGCCCAGGGTGAAGAGTCCAGCAATTGGTGTGGCACCAGTGGCAGCAGCAAACTTCAGAACAGCTCTCTGGCCAGTGTTCCTGGATGAGATGACACTAACATCAGCTGGCTTTTCAATGGCAACAATGGCACGAGCTGCCAGCAGAAGCTTTTCCCAAGTTCTCTTCAAATTAATGATATAGATACCATCACTCTTCCTTTTGTAGATATACTGTTCCATCTGGAAGTCCAAATTGGTGCCACCCAAATGGGTGCCTGCAGTGAGGAATTTGAGGACATCCTCCACCTTCATCTGCAAGACATCCAGGGCTCCGGACATTGTGAAAGTTTCCCTTGAAAGTTACGATGGAAACCGTGAACACCACCTTATGGAACCCTCTTCTGGGCAGTGTGGAAAAGTAGAAACTTTTTCAAAATGCCTCTTAATTATAATGCCTTTTCTCTATTACTTATCTCCTATTCATCTTGTTTATATATTTTTTCTTTCATCTTGTTTTCTCCATTCAATTGTAAACTCCTTGAGGACAAGGACATTTTCATACATTCCCTAGTATATCTAAGAAAACTTTGTTTTTTAAACTGTTAGAAGGATAATCAATATCTCATCTTATTACATTTTCAAACTAAATTCCCACAGGACTATCTTGTCAGGTCTGGATTTTGTTTCTAGGAATATCCCATCTCATCTCTGAGTAGGATCAAACAATTTATTGCAAGTAACATATATGCAATATTTTGAGATAATTTGAAGCCTAGATTTTAAAGCAGAAAAAAATTGACCTATAATCATGGTTTGAAATCTTTCTATATTATATCATATAATCTTCTTCCTTTGAAATCAGAAGATCATGGACAACATTAAAAAGTTTTTCTGGATGACATCTCATATTATAAACATTTGTTGTTATACTGTGGTATAATATAATGATGCACTAGATGTTATGAAGAAGTATAGAATTGTTGATTTTCTATTGAATGAATCCAGATCACTTTTTACCTACTGGTTGCTGTTGCTATTTTTCTTCAGTTTTTCTTTAGGCATCTAGTTGTGAAGTTTTGTTGTCACTCTACCTTTCTTTGCTTATTATAATTTGCTTCTTTTAATCTAATTAAATAATTGTGCTTCTTAGAACTGTGTCTAAACCCTTATTTGATGAATTTCAGTTGGGTTGTGGATAGCTGTTATCTAAATAACCTCATTTAAGTGATTTGACACAATGTTACATTCTTAGCCAAATAAAATAAAATTTCATCAATTCAAATTTTATTTTTTCAAGATTCGTGTTACCTTGAGATCAAAATGTTTCCTCATTTATAAAGACCTTTAAGGCAATTAATAGCACATATATACAGAAACACACACAGACACACAGACACACAGACACACAGACACACAGACACACACACACACAGACACACACAGACACACACACACACACACACACACAGACACACAGACACACACACACACAGACACACACAGACACACACACACACACACACACACACACACACACACACACACACATACACACCCTTAAATTCCAAGGAAGGGGGATGAATAAAAGTGAGTGGATAGAATAGTCTATTTTTCAGTATAGTATAGTGTATATAGTTCAATAAAGGCTATGACTTTGATATGTTAATTACAAATCATTCTTTTATCCATGAAATTTTCTTTTACTTTATACTTACTTAACCTATTCCATATTACTCTACTCACTTAAAAGTAGCAAAACAATGCATTTCATAAAAATCTATAATTCTGCTACATCTTTAAGTCAGGCAGGCCTTCTGATAAATTAGTCTAAACTAATTGAATTTTACTCTAATTTTTTAAAAGGCTTTGGATGATCTACCACCTCTGCCCCTCTCTATCTATGGAAATAATGAGTATTTGGAAGGCAATTAAACTCATATCAGGAAATGAGCCAAGTTCTCACCTTTCTGATAACACTGGCTAGACCAGGTTACTGAGTGTGTTAGCACACTTCCTTTGACATGGTTTATGAGTTGGCTTTACCATTGTCCTTTTGACATGAGGTTGTAACACAACAAATTAATTATAGGATTATTCTATATTAAATTCATTGTATAGATGTAATGCATTGTGAGAGAATTACCATCTGGAACTTTTGAGACATTTTGAAGGTGACATCTAAGAGTTTCTGAGTGAAGTTAAAAAAAAAAAAGTCTGAATGCCAGATTGCTTCACTCTAACAGGAAAAACACTGGAATAGGGAATTTAAAAAAAACCCTCTACTATCATACCAACTAGATTTTACAATGCATTTGCATAAACATAGAGAATATTAGGGTTGTCACTTCTTGGTCTTTCTACTGAGGCACAGAGATGAATCTAGTCAGAATAGCAACAGTGTTGGCAAAAGGGGCCAGAAATAAGCATGAAGCTGAGTTTGGCTGAGGTGGTAAGGATTTATTAGTAGCTAGCTTTGCTTTATAAATGTTATATTTTATCCATAGGGGATCACAGGACTGGAACAGTCTAGGAGAGTTACATAAGGCTATGAAAGAAGTTGAAAGCAATAAACACATCAGAGAGGTCAGTTAAATGCCGATTTCAACCAAAGGAAATTAGGTCTTTAGCTTCATCTCAGAGGAAAGGGTGGAGATCTAGAAAGTCTGTGGGTCTTTTAGAGAACTATTAAGTGATGTGACTTTGGAAATGGATTGATTAGCTAACTTTTTAAAACATCAGGTCATTAAAAGCACAGTCGTCTATTTGTAAATGTGATAACAATGAACAAATATTTTGTTATCATCTATAATTAGTCCATTAATTCTGAAGTTTGCTTTATTTAGTTAAACTCCTAATAACATTGTATATTCTGAATTTAGCATGCTATAGTGTGTTTCAATAAAATTTAAATTTTAGAACTCTACTAAAGCTGTTATTTGATGAATGGCATTTGATTGGATAAGATGCAAAATAGGCCTATCTTTAAGGCACAGCATTTAGAACCAAATCAAAGTGGAGAAGGAATATAATGAAACTGAAATCTTCCCTAGAGTTATTAACAAATTAAATAATATTGACAACAGATTTGTATTGTATAATCACCTGTATCTGAACTAACTCTAAAAAATGTGTCAAGGTCTCACGTTTCTTTTTTTTTCAAATCTCAAATTTTGAAAAATTCAATTTTCAAGATTAAATATATTGTGTATAGCATTTCTCTTATACTCTGTGTGTGTGTGTGTGTGTGTGTGTGTTTGAGAGAGAGAGAAAGAGAGAGATTCCTTTTGCAATCTGATGAAGCCCAAGAACACTCCTCAAAATAGTGTTTTTCATGCATAAAATAAAATGTAAAAGACCAAAAAGAAAACCACTGTACTCAAATACACACACACACACACACACACACACACACACACACACACACACATATATATATATATATATATACTCAAACATATTTATGTGTATGCTCATGTAATCTTATGGACCCTATAATACTTCTTATATTCCATTTTTTTCTAATTTGGATACTGCAGTACTTTACTGCATAGCAAAAATGGATGGAGTAAAAATTACTAATGTTCAAACACACAATATACATGAATCCACATACTTTCATGATTAAGAATCACTGCCCTACATTATTTGTTATACTACATTTTTCTAATCGACAGTAGATAATGAGAATAGATGAGGTAAAAATTACTAGATAGCTTTAGCTTTCAAATTCATTCAATTCACAGTCTTAGAAAATGGTCAAATCATATCTTCTTAATATGAATACTATCTAATTTGTTTACTCAAGGACTTAATAACAATAACCCACTGTATATCCTACATTATAGGAGTATGGCTTTGACTGAGTATGTTATAGCCTCAGTAAACATTAGGGCTGAGTCTTGTTTTCTTTATACTGACCATCATCCTACTACTTTACCATGATGCTGATGATAAACTGGACAGTAAATGTTCAAAATGATTTTAAATTATATATCTGTTGAAATTGTCTCAGGTATTAATGACTGCTGCATTTTTTATGTAAAAAGTCATATTTATCAGATCAATTTTTCTTTCCTGGAGAAGAGAGAAAAAGCAAGCAAGAAAGCATCTGAACAGGGTTGCAGAAGGAAAAAAGAACAAGGACTAACCAACAGTATTCTACTACTAAACTTGCTTCTTGCACATTCAGATACACCTGAAGAGGAAACTGTGATGTCCACTGCAAAATCAATGTATCTAATCTTTTGATGGTAGACCCAGCAAATTATAACCAGGGTAATAATTAGAATAGCAGTGATCAGGGCAGTGCTCATGTAAGGTAGATCAAGGATCTTTTGTTTTTTTAAGGTTTTTTTTGCAAGGCAAATGGGGTTAAGTGGCTTGCCCAAGGCCACACAGCTAGGTAATTATTAAGCGGTTGAGACCTGATTTGAACCCAGGTACTCCTGACTCCAGAGCCAGTGCTTTATCCACTGCATCACCTAGCCATCCTAGATCAAGGATCTTATGTAAGTTAGGTTAAGAACCTCCTTCCCACAGTGCTTCTCTGGCTCACTTCATGCCATTCGCCACCAGCCTAACACTACACACATCAGGTCCAATTTCTGACTTTAGGTTACATACCCCAGCTTCCTGTCACTATGGTATCCCCTTTTCTAGGATCTGTTCATTTCTATCTGATTAGCAACTGCACCCAGTGAGGATCAGGATAGTTTACCATGACTCCACAGGGGCACAGAGAATGGAAAAACTAGGAATCACTATGCCCACACAAGGCATGTTAAAATCTTTGAGGGAAAAAACCAAAACATTGGGAATCCATGTCATGATTTTCACAGAGTTCATTCACGATCATTATAAGATGAACATTCCCCAAGTTGTATGCCTCCATTCCCTCCTTTGGCACTCTCCCTGGCAGTAGTGTTTGGACATGTATATCCATGGAGGCAAATGGAAATCTGCCTCCTCCTCATAGGTTCTTGTGTCCTGAGAGTCCTCTTATTTGCCCACCCTGTCAAATGACAAGGTACCTGTGGGTACCAGGATTCCTCATTACATTATGCCTTTGTTTAGAATCCAGCAGGAAGAATCACAAGGAAAGAATTCTCTTACCTATACCTAGAATATTCCTATTCACTGAGAGAATTAGCCACGCCACACATCTTTGATGCGAAAAAAGAAAAAGTGTGAAGTTATCTGAGACAGATATTACAAGCTAGGATGTTATAGTCAGGTAGTATCTGGCTCAATTCCATTATATCCAATTCATACAAGCATTCATGTAAACTAGGAATACATTCAAGACATGGACTACATTCTGATGATACAAAGATGAAAAATGATATAACTCATGCTCCCAAGAAGCTAAGAATCTAATAAGAATCTAAAATTCCTGAATTTAGCTTAATTTTCCCCTCTATTTGTAAATAGAGATATCCTCTTTTAAATCCCATACTAGTATCTAGTTCGGTAATTCTCTTGTATCTCTCACATGTTGGGATTGCTTTGTACTTTTAGATCTTGCTTTTGGTATAGTAAGAAACTAGCTTCAATTTTGCATAGATTCTACAATTTTAGTGTTCCCAAAATCAGATCTTTCTCTCCACCTCTAACAACAGTGTCACCAAGTTGCAGGTAATGACAAAGGAAATGTCACTATTTTTGATATCTGTATCTTTTTTTCCAATATTTGTTTGCAAGGTGAAATGCAGGAAATTGTAAAGGGTCTATAAGTCAGTAAATTTGTCTTTTATTTCTGAGCATCTGCTTAGCTATAAATACAACAGAAATTTTTTTAAAAATGGTCAGGGTCAGAGGAAAATGTACCAACTTTTAGAAGTGTAACTTGTTCATCATTCAATATTTCATTACAATTGCTGTACAGAAGAGGATCTGAACAGAATAAATGAGAAGCCTGAATTGCCACACTACAGAAAAAGAGAACGCTACTAAATAATGATGATTGTAATTGATAATGCCATTTGTAAAATGCTTGGAGTAAAATGCCTACTTTGTACAGTATCCTGGCTCTAGGAAAATTAAGACAGATTTTGACTGAACAGTTTTCCTATATATATATATATAAGGAAAGGGTAAAGAAGAATCTAACACCAAAAATGAGATAGGGGCAGGGGGCTGAGAGTAAGAGAGAGCACCCAGAGCCCTATTTGTCTTTGGTAAATGACTTAGATTTTTACATTGGATTGATTCCCCAATATGTTGATTTAGTCTTTTTTTTTCAGAGCTTCATTTTTGTAGGACTTCTGAAACTGGGAGTCGCAAGCATGGGGAGAAACTATTAAAGGCAGAGGTCTCTCCTATAAACACAACATGTGATTGGGTAATATTGTACACTGGGTTAGCAGCTTTACAACTTAACCAAGCCTTAGAGCAACAATTATCTGGCTGCACTAAACTGAAATCACCCCCCAAACTTCCTAGGAACAAGCCCTTGAAGAGTCTAATATTCCAGGTTACAATCAAAAGGGAAAGTAGAATCCAGTAATGAAAGAGAAAGAAAAATAGCCCATGTTCACTTTGATGACTTCTCAACTAACATCCAGAACTTCATTTAAACATATCTCTATAACTGATTTCTATTATTATCTTTATTCTCTTCCTTCTAATCTGGTACTTTTAATCTCACTCAAGAGACAAAAGAAATAAGACTGCAGTCACAGTGGGAATACAGATCTCTAGATATGATACTTTATGTCAATACTAGCAAAATGCTTATATATTTATGTTTATGTATATATACATCTTATGATATTTATATCTTTATATGTAATGAACAACATGATAAAAAGAGATATATAAATCTAACATGCACAGACATTCTGTTTATTGTTTGGCTATTCATTTTTTAATGTAGTGGCAATAGTACTGATAAATACCTTTACCTTGGGTACTTGTCTTGTTTATGAAATTCTTTTTTTCCTCTTTGCTAGCTCAAAACTGAAAAATTGACCAGGTATTCTTAGAAAACACCAGTTCTAGAAAGAAGATCCAAGTAATTCAATGAGAGAGCTAGGAAGAAGATTAAGGTAGTAATATATTAATTCTTGGTTTATCAATATAGCTTATCAAAATGCAATCTCTTAGGCTACAAAAATTTTATTAACAACAGTAGTTCCCATAAAGTAATCATTTTTCTTTATGGAGAAGCAGTCTCCTAAAATTCTCCTATAAGAATTACTGGTAATTTCCACTGTTTTCATTTGACTAAATAAAAATCCTAAGCAAATCTGATAATCCTTTCTCTTACTTTTCTCAACAGTACTACTGTATTTGTTGCATTCCTACATGACACATAACTTGAATATTTTTAAGTAGCAAAATCAATAGTAGTATTTTTTTATTTTGTATTCCAAACTATAGCCTTACTACGCATTACCAGGGAAAACAGGTAAATTTCACCCTAAAAAAGCTTATCTTGTCTTTGATGGTAAGTCAAGACAATTCATATTTTCAGATATGCTGTCCTAAAAAATGTTTGGTACTATAAGTCAATAGTTCAAGAATCTGCAATGCCATTAGTGTGAGTATATTCCCTATTCCCTCTGCTATTGTAGAATGCAAGACCTTTGTAATTTGGCAGAAGGCCTTCAAGAGTTGCTGAAGCCAAAATAGTCATTATGCTTGAGCCAATCTGATGATAAGCCTCCTTGAATGTAGTTGAGCTATTCAAAGAAAACAGACATGAAGTCCATCATAGGACCCATGCTTGAGGTCTTTCCAGCTTCCAGGAAGAGGCTAAAAGACTTTATGCTTTGCTGCATTTCTTTAAAGGATCAACTAGGGGTGGCTAGGTGGAGCAGTGGATAGAGCACCAGCCCTGGAGTCAGGAGTATCTGAGTTCAAATCTGGCCTCAGACACTTAATAATTACCTAGCTGTGTGGCCTTGGGCAAATCACTTAACCCAATTTGCCTTGCAAAAACTTTAAAAGAAAAATAAAGGATCAGCTAGTTTCTATATCATCTTCACACATCAAGAGACTTCTGGTCAATGGCCATGTGTTACATTTTATTCTGGATACTTTTGTTTTACTTTTTCATGTGGAAGGGACTGATTTTTAGCTTAAGAACTTTAAGATTACCAATAACCTAATCTTTGTTCCATGACTTTGAAAATCAGAAAAATGTCCTCATGACTTCATTTAACTATGGAACTAAATTTATCCAACAGTTTGTGGGACTGTTGAAGGAAATTAGGAAGCTAGGCATACAGCGGTCAGAGCTTAGAACCTAGATGCAAGAAAATGAGTTAAAATTAAGCTTTAACTTCTTAATAGCTGTGTGACACTGGGCAAGTCACTTAACCTCTGTTTCCCTCAATTTCCTCATCTATAAACTGAGGATAAATAATAGCACTTACTTTCTAAGGTTGCTGTGAGCATAAGATGAAATAAATGTAAAGTGCCTTGCAAACCTTAAAATGCAATAAAAACTGAACTCTTGATGATGGTGATGATTTAGCTAACAAATATCAAATATCTACTATGTGTCAGGCACTTTGCTAGTCAATGATAATTATGGGTATGATGATGAAGACATAATGATGATGTAATACTGACTTCATATATGCCATTAAGTGATTGGGAAAACTGGCTTGGTATCCTGGGTAATTCCAAGTGCATTGAATGCAATAATGGTTTACCAAGGGTAGGGAATAAAATCTGATGATAGCTGATTGTGCTACTATATATATATATATATATAATATATATATATATACATATATATGTATATATACATATATATGTATATATACACACATATATATATAATATGTAGATGAATCGAATAGAGTATCTTCACTAGGACATTCTAAGAATAATAGCATATTAATATAAAGACAAATGATAGAAATCCTATCATGCTTAGGAATTGATTTATTAAGACTGCCACATTCACAGCACTAAGAACAAGCAAATTGGACATAATGCATAGGAGGAAACTCTCACAGGCCTAAGAAGATATTTTATTAAAAAAAATTTAAGTCTTTTGAATAAAGACAACATGTTTGTGTTATCATAATAAAAACCTTTAACTTCAAAGCAAATGACTTCTGATTGCTCACAAAGGCTATCTCTCAGGACTGCTTCTCTGGGATATGTGTACATTAAATTTCATGGCATTCCCAGTAGCATATAACCCTTAAACACCTCACAATCCAATTTCTAATTTTCAAATCGACTGAGAAAAACCATTTTATCTATTTCTTATTCTGATCAGTCTGGATTTTAGGTGATACATTTTCTATGTAGACTTTTATTGAGATGGTACTTGGTTTGCAGAAAATAATCTTCTGATAATTGATTCTGTGAGCCAACAAATCACATTGATAACTAGGGTCAACCTTAGGTTCAATTCATAGCATTACATGATTTCTATACATAGCATAAAACATTCTTGGAAAACTGATATATATGAAAGCTCAATGTTTTGTTTCATATGTAAAGAATAATATTTATTTTTCTGTGTACCCTGTCTTAGTCAAGATTGTCAAGTTACAGAGTAGGGATTTTTTGAGAATAATACTTGTCAGTACCTACAGCATCTTTGTCCTCAAGAAATTTACATTTGTTTTATTACAACTTTTTTGTATTTAGCAATTCTGTTTTTATGATAATATAATGTTTTTTGAATCATGCTTTTTAAATTTGAAAGACCCCAAAATGAAGCCAAATTAAACATAGTATTATAATGCTTTTAAAGTCTATAAAGTTCTTTACATGTATTAAATTATTTGAGAAGTCTAACAACTTCTAAGGCAATGTGGTTATATTATTATATTAACTCCATTATTTGGATATGAAAACTGTCAGGTTTTTTTGCCTTTTATCAGAGACTGTGATATCAGAATTCATTAAAAATGAAACATATAATGTTCCAGATATTGTACCAAGATCTGGAGATACAAAGACTGGCCAAAAAATAAAACAAACAAAAACCAAAAAAACTAGAGTCCTTGCCCCCAAGGTTCTCATAGTCTAATGGGGAAGGCATGTAAGCTATCAGATATGTATATGACCTATAGAGAGTAGATTAAAGTATTATAGTAAGACCTTAGTACTTGAGACTTCAGGAAAGGGCTTTTGCTAAAGATGAGCTTTGAGTCTGGTATTAAAGGAAGCCAGGGGACCTAGGAAGTCAGGGTGGTGGTGGAAGAGAGCAGAGTATTTGTGGCATGGAGATAGATAGTTTAAAGATACAGAGACAGGTGATGGAGTGTTTTCTTCTAGTAATTGTGAGCAGAGTAATAATACTTACATGTCTGGCAAGAGTAAGGCCTAAGAAGAATGGAAAAGAATGAAAAAATTTTAAAAGTCAAATAGAGGACTCTATATTCAATCCAAGAAGTTTTGGAGAGGCCATGGAGAACATTTGTCAGGGGGGTGAAGGAGGGGACTGGGGAGATTAAAATGATCAGATCCTCCCATTAGAAAAATCACCCAGACCACTTGGTAAAGGATGGATTAGGATGAATGAGTTTATTTGGAAACATTTGAACCCACATGTTTCTGACTTTTTAAGAACATTATTGTATCCACTATTTCATGCTATGATAACCAAAATGATACTGGAAAATTCCTCCTAATGCAGATATAGAATGCATACAGCCAAATTAGCTACAATCTTCACAATGCTTACTTAACCCACTCCCTAATAAACAAGATGCTAAGCACTACCATACCTCTTTCTTGCCCTTTGTATGGGTTAAGTGTTCACAGTATATGCATTCTTCCCTGCTGTCTTCTATAGAAGAATGGTCCCTATGTGTGCATGGATGGGATCTTTGCTTGTCACTTTATTTACTATGCTGTTTGATTGAATGTCTCTTGTTTGCACTATGTCCTCTGTCTGCCTGATAAAAGTAAACACATCTGCAGAAGCTTATGAGCTATGTTTTTGGCTGGGTGCTAACCAACAGTGTCTTGAACTGAGAGTCATGTTTTTGAGGGGGAGGTGTGTGATGTGTGAGAAGGGATACTCAAAATACATACTTCTACATCAGTAAAGTAAGACATAAAGCAATTCTGTAAAAAGCTTTCACAAAAATTATGCATTTGAAGGATAAGAGGACTCAGAGGGAGTACAAAAGATTATCAAGTCCCTCTCCTAGTACCCTAAGATGAGGGATTCTGTGATTGTTATTGACCAATTTTTTTTCAGTCTGTAGTATGGGCAAATGAAAATTCTAAGTAAATCATTCTCTTGCTTTACAAAAAAGTATGGGAAACTTCAGAGATTTTCACTGAAAAAGAAATGGACAAAAATAGGGAAGAATATTAATAAAATTTGAAAACCTTAAACTGAACTAATTGATTTGGGGTTTTATCCTGGTTAGAAGCTATTTTCTGATATATGAGTAGTGAAAAATGTTTAACCTGGATATGGTTATAAATGCTGCAACACTTCTAAATTAAATCAATTTTCTTGATGAAACTAATTTCTTGCCTGAAAGGTATTAAAATTATTTCATTATAAAAAAGGTTTTGCTACAGTTCTGCTCTTCCCTTATTGAAGCATCTAGCTCTCTGTGTATATCACGATAATATAGAACTATTTCTATAATAATCTCAAAGGAAATTTGAGAAAACATTTATTCTCATATGGACCATGAAGGACCTATCCCAGTTCATTCTTAGATCTCTTAGAATGCTTCAAGACACCGAATAAAGTGAAAAATACTGAAAGGAAGTCCAAACCTGACAGGTAGTGACAGTTTCAATTTTTCAGTAAGACAATAATTTCAAATTTTTTATGTAAGACCAAGGTCTCCTGAGAATGAAAACAGTTCTTAAGTCTACTTTTTTGGGACCATTTTTCAGGATGAGAGAGAAGGCTGCTGTCAAATTTTACTTTGGGTTCCAAAAAAAGAAAGGAAATAAGAGAGGAGCATAAGATATAAACATTACAAATATGAACAATTTTTCCCAACTTTCCCAAGAATTTCCCTTTACTCTCATAGCTCTATACCAAATCTCCCCTCTCCCTCTGTTCAATGTCCCTCCTTATATTTGAAACATATGTAGTTCTGTGCACTTGGAGTGCTACCCAGCACATCTTCTATAATGAGACAAAGAATATCTAGATTAATACAGTATTTACCAGGATTCTATATTACAAAGGTGCCAACAAACTGACAGGGACCTCCTGTGCTAAAAATAAACAACACATTATATTTCTCTGCTCCACAATGTATATCTACCATCTGAATATTCTCTCCCTGTGAAAAATGTCATCTTTCAAATGGCATGAACATATAAACAAAATCCACTATATTCTAGGGCATAGAATTATAACTTTTCCCAGTTCAGATTTGTTCATATTTAAAGGCATTATAAAATTAAAATATATCCCCACATCACTAACTTTGTAAATTACTCCAAGAATCAGCATTTAAACAATTTTTTTTCAAATATAAGTTATATTATTTCTGGAGGGAGATGCAGATATTTTTTAATTAACTTTAAATGTTCTTGGTTTTTGTCCCTCTCCATTAAAATGTACTTTCCAAGTGTGGGTCCATATATATATATATATATATATATATGTATATATATATATATATATCATCTCACAATCTCTAAGTAAAGGCATGCTAAGATTTCAGAATTGGATACATGAGAAACTGGTGCTATTGTTGCATTTCTTGTAATAGCCTTCCCTCTCAGATTCAAAGGATACCCGGCAAAAAGAAGATGTGTGACTTTTCAATGCATTCACCATATGCAATTACTACAAATAACCTGACAAAATTCCAAATGGTAAGGAACAGGATAAATTTAGCTTACATTTTACCCACCTACATATTCCCAGTAGTTCCATTTGAATTTCACTCTTCTTGTTCCTATTATAACTTAACATGTTGTACTTAAAACATACTACAATGGGCATCTTTATACAAGTCAATTCAACAAATATTTATTAAGTGCTTATTATGATCAAAGTGCTAAATTAGGCACTTGGATATGATACTGAGACTAAAAAAAATTACTCAGTTCCTGTTCACAAGAAATTATTAAAAATGGTATTATTTTAAATGACTTATTGCTATCTTCTATTTTTTTATACTACCTTCACTTCCACCTAAAATCACTTCCTTCTTGCCCTATCCATATATTTATCCCTGGAAACAAGAAAATAAAGAAATAAAAAAAAGAATACAACAAATCTGAACAACTTTTCAGTGAAGTCTGTTTATATATATATATATATATATATATATATATATGAAATGTTTATATACACACACAATGTTCCACATGCATAGTTCTTCACTTCTAAAAAGGAGAAAAGGGGATTTCTAAAAACCTCTTCTGCCTAATCAAATAAGCCACTAAATAGTATGCAATTTTATTTTTGATTTTTTGTTATTTTTACCTACACAGGTGTAGTCATAGGTATATTGTTTTGTTTTACTTTTTTATTCTGCTTAGTTAATTTTGCATCAGTTCATATAAGTCTTCCTATAATAATTTTAAATCCTAGTAGTGTCAAGTAGATGATGATAAACAGGTGAATTTAACAAAGTAGATTGTGATGAGAACAAAGGAGAGACTCAAAATGCAGTAAGTGGGAGAAAATACTTTTTAGTTGAATGGGCTAAGGAAAGATTCAGAGATGAAAGAAGGAGCACCTGAATTGGTCCTTCAAAAAATTGAGAAAGATGGAAATAGTAAATGAGTACCTTGTGGAGATATGGAACAATTCATACAAATGTACCATCACATGATGCTAGAAAACAGTTCAGTTGTTATGTACACATCCTTGAGCTTATTAAAAATTACTTTACTATTTTTTCCTATTTTATTTTATTTGTTTTTCTTTCCAACTCTGCCTCAATGTTTCATCTAACTGAAGGACTCTGAAGAATGCTTTAAAAACCAATATTTAGATTTCATCCATGGATTCCTCTAAGCCATATGGATAAAAACAAGGATAGGGCAGGGAGCAATGTGTAAAGTCAGAAAGAGTTCAAAAAGGGCAATCCTCAATAACCTAACAGGATTCACCATAATAAATAGCATGTCATAGCAAAAAGGGAGTTGAAACTAGAGTAAGGAGACAAAAGTTTGTTCTAACCTTGGTCAGTTAGTGGCAGTGAATCTATAGGCAAGTAGTTTAATTTCTCAGATCCTCCCTTCATTTTTCATCTAGAAAATTATTATAATACAACTCACGATATCGGATGGTTGTAAGGAAACTCCTTTAAAATGTCAAGAACCACATGAATATAAATTATTATATGTATCAAGGCAATAACAAGCATTTAAAAGGCACACAATATAGAAAAAATGCTTAGAGCCAGACCATGGTTCTTGGACTATAGCTCAAGGGTTTAACATTATATATGTGAATTGGTTAAGAAAAAAAGGAATCTTTACCTTGGAGAAGGAAATATTTGAGGGAAATAAAGATAGAGGATAGGGGCAGCTAGGTGGCACAGTGGATAAAGCACTGGTCCTGGAGTCAGGAGTACCTGGGTTCAAATCCAGTCTCAGACACTTAATAATTACCTAGCTGTGTGGCCTTGGGCAAGCCACTTAACCCTATTTGCCTTGCATAAAACCTAAAAAAAAGATATAGGATAGATGATGTCAGGTATAAAAAGGGGGGGTGTAAATTACAAGAATTATTGGGATTTTGTTTGCTCTGTTTTCATTTTTTGATTGTTTTTTTCCTCCTTGGCCTCCAAGGACAGAACTAGAAATAGTGGTTGGAAATTAATGTGAGGCAGATTAGATTAGATTAGATTAGATTAGGATTTGGCCAAAAACCCCAGACATTCTAAGAAATTAATGAGTTCTTCACTAGTAATAATAAAAAGCTTAATAGAATGCATTTTTGTTTAGGTATATATATGATAAAAAAATTTTCTACCAGGTTAAATATGTTCTTTCACTTCATATGCAATTTTCCTTATAGAGTTTTAGTTCTTTTGCCCTATTTTCCCCATGTTTGATATTTAAGTCTCCTCAATTAATGATAGGAAGGTACACAGAAATTAAAGATTATTCAAAAGAAAATGGTATACTAGTGAAAAGTAAAAATAAATGTCAAAAAAATTTCCCAAGACACAATAGAGTTCAGAGGTAGGAAATAATTGATTTCCATATATATTCAAAATTATTTTAAATAAGCATAGTGTCATATTTGGCTTTATCAAATTATTTCACCTTCTTTACCCTTGTTTCAATGTTATAGATATATAAGGGTATGGACTTTGGAAGTGAAAGGTATTTTAGAAATGCAAATTTGAAAGCTGGGAATGGCTGGGCTTTCCTATTTTTCAAATGAGTAAATTAAGACTTGAAGGTCATATAAGTAACAAGTCCCAAAGCTGAGACTGACACAGGAATTTTCTTAAGATTCTTTCTACAAAGTACAATGCATTGAAAGGAGAAAACAATAACACCAGTATGCTTATTTTTTTGGTTACCAAAGTGTTCTTTTTCCCCAGTCATATCTAACTCTTCATGATCCCATTTGGGTTTTGTTTTGTTTTGTTTGGCATAAATACTAAAGTAGTTTTCCATTTCCTTTTCCACTTCAGGAAACTGAGGCAAATAGGGTTAAGTGTCTGAGGCCGGATTTGAACTTAGGAAATTGATTCTTCCTGGTTCCAGACCAGGCACTCTATCAACTATGCTACCTGGTAATACCACAGATGTTGTTTATGTAATCCAAGGCTCTTCCCTCTACCCTTTTCCCTAGAAATTTTCTTTGTGAATTTTTCAGCTTCCAGGGGTTTAATTATCATCTTGATGCAGATAACTCCCAAATTTTATTTCATCATCATTCTTCTCTTGAGTTGAGATCAACTAATTGCATCATCAACTAACTTGTAATATGTTAGCCAAGCTCTCCCATAAGTATCTCAAACTTAACATGTCTAAGACTGATTTTATTAGATTCTTCCGTTTCCCCAACCTTCCCCCAAACCCCCAAACCCAAACAGCTCTCTTCCTACTCCTCTATTTCTTTCAAAATAGTTCCCAAACTAGGTTTGCAACTTAGAGACAACCTTGACTCTTCACTTTCCCTTACCCTACATATGCATCCAATTCGTTGCCAGGTCTTATTGATTATACCACCCTAATATCTCAGACATCTGTCCCTTTCTCACCATTTGCATGGTCACCACCCTAATTCAGATATTTATTATCTGTTATCTTGCACAGTTTTTGGCCTATTTGTTCTCTCTGTTTTGATTTTTTTTACCTTGTCTACAATTCATCTTCCATATAGCTGCCAGACTAATGTGCCTAAAGCACAGGTATCATTGTTGTTCAGTTACTATTTCAGTAATCTCTCTTTCTTCATGACCTTTTTGTGGGTTTTCATGGAAAAGATACTGGTTTGCCAATTCCTTCTACAGCTCATTTTACAAATGAGGAAACTGAGGCAATTCTGGTTAGTGACTTGCCCAGATTCACACACCTAGTGGCCTAGGACAGATCTGAACTTAGGTCTTCTCTTTCTGACCCAGTACTGATGTTCTACCTACTAAAACCACTTTCCTCCAGGTACCACTATTCTGGTCAAATAACTCCAAAAACTCATTGCCTTTGGAATAATAGCCCAACTCTATTTTTCTAGATTGATTTCACATGGCTCTAACAAACTCTAAGTCAAAGTGGCTGCAATATTTTTCTCCGTTCTCCCACTGTCATGCCTATGCTTAGACTATGATTGCTCTCCCTCCTCACTTCTACCACTTAGAATCTCTAGTTTTTTTCAAAGTTCTGCATTTAAGCTACTTCCTAGGAAATGTTATCTCTAAAAATCTTCTTAGTTGCTAGTGCTCTCTGCCACCTCAAAAATGAATTTGTATTTACTTTTACAAAATTGCATTTATTTATATGTGTAAATGTATTTTCTTCAAGTATAATAAATACTATTTAAAGATAGGAGTTCTGTAGTTTTTAATCTTTCTATCCTGATAATGTGTTTAAGACATTCTTTGAATTGAATTGAACTGGATATAATTTGTAGCCACTGAGATTCAAAGTTTCTGCTGCTAGATACTGTATCTTAGAATATTGAATTCTGAAAGAGATTAACGGAATAATTTATGATTTTTTTGACCTGTTTTGCCTTTCTTTTCATCTACAGTTTGGAATACAGTAGGTATTCAGTAAATCTGCAATTCCTAGACATGACTTTTCTCAAGTTTATGTATTATGTCTAAAAAACTTTTTAAAACTTATTTTTGTACTTATATAATATTTTCTTTCAATAATCTTTCAAAAACTTTCTAACATTTATCTGAAAAAAATCTCAAAATACAATATAGGGGAAAATTGGGCCTAAAAGGGACACAATAAAAATCATATACTATGAGATGAGAAGAATAAGGTAAACAACCCAGGGTCAAAACAGTAAGTTCCTAATGTAGGATTTGAATTCTAGTTTTCTTGAATCAAAGTTTAATATTTTATCCACTAAGCCACTCAGGAATCAAAACATCAATGGGGATTTAAAAAGACCTGTAGCAAATAAACTCTTTTGGAGTCTCTCTTATTGACAACTATACCTGTTTAAGATTCCCTTAGGAAAAAGGAATTTTTCTTTCTTCATTATGTGTCTGAGCAGGCTGCAGTCTGTAACTTTACAAATCATTACATATGGCCTATTGACAGTTGACAACAACTTTACTCATCATTACATATGGCCATTTACAGTTGACAGCTGTCAGGCAAGCAAGTTCACATATGATGCTTCACAATCACATGACATACGCAAAGACTGGGGTGAGAACCCAGGCCAACATGCCATTGATTAACCAGTAATGAACTTCCTCAGCTGGAAAGTCCCCTACCATGCAAAAATAGACCAGTCAAAGGAGTACATTTTACTGGAATACATGGCCAGGCTAAAGCATTTTTAACCATAGGAAATGCCATCCATATTATTATACAAGTGTTTAATTTAGTATCTGACCCTTAGTTAGTAGGCTCTTATTACACGTTTGCTGATTGACTGTTGTTTCTCCTATCCTATCTTTTCTCTTTTGCATTCAATTAGATCCATAATGAGAGGAAAGAACTTTATAACCAGAAGCACATTTGCATCAGTTTTATATCATAGAAATCACAAAGAGTTCTTTCAAATAAACAATACATAGGAAAAGAAATACTGCAGTTTTATTGCCTACCTGATACCACAATGTGTAAAAGCAATGCAACTGGGTCCTAAGGTTGGGAAGAGAGCAGATACTGCATTTGTGCTAGAAGAGTGATCCAGTATTTCCATGGATAAGCAATCTATATTCTGTTTCTCCTGGCACACTTATTTATTTTTTGCAAGGAAATGGGGTTAAGTGATTTGCCAAAGATCACACAGCTAGATAATTATTAAGTGTCTGAGGCCATATTTGAATTCAGGTCCTCCTGACTCC
This sequence comes from Macrotis lagotis, assembly GCF_037893015.1. Taxonomy (NCBI): domain Eukaryota; kingdom Metazoa; phylum Chordata; class Mammalia; order Peramelemorphia; family Peramelidae; genus Macrotis; species Macrotis lagotis. The sequence continues at coordinate 187,313,354 of NC_133664.1, read as the reverse complement.
AGGGCAGGTACTCTATCCACTGTGCCACCTAGCTGCCCTTAAATTTTGTTTTGACCACACCTCTTGACCAAATACGAATACAGAAGAGGAAAGAGAAGAAACCTTTGCTGCAGAGAAGCTATAATGGTCTATAACCTTGAAATAGTTTCCCTCTTCATGTGTCAGTGTATATCCTAGCTCTTCAGGATGTAAATAAGAGAATGATTCCTGCATGATGAAACTTGAGGCATCTCATATATCAATGGCCATATTGTTAAGCTGCCCCAAGGTTTAGAAATATATCATTTCACTAGGCAGTCTGTGACGATTTCATATTTCAGTATCAGCAAAAATCTAGATGCCCATTAATGTCTTTGAAGAATACTCTCTTCTCTTTAGAACAGTAGTTCCTAATTCTAGGTTTACAGATAACCAAGGAATTCATGCATTTATTTTCAGGGTATCTAGGAGGTTGAATGTGGAGAAAAAATTTGCATCTTTGACTTCCATTAAAATCTCATTGACACTTTGCATTTCCTTCAAGTATAAATATAAGCAATGAATCACAGCAGCATTAGGAGTACATGTGATTTTTGTCATTAATAGAAGTCACAAATATTTTATATCATATCAATATGTTGTTACAAATATTTTAAAATATCATTTATTCTCATTACTACTTTTAAAATTAATATAATTATATATAAATAATAAAATTAATATAAAATTAATAGTTATTAGATGTGCCACTAAATCACATATGATACCAGTTTTCCCAGTTACCAATTATGTATTAATATAATTAATTTCTTTTGTAATGTTATGTATATTATAATGTGAATTTTAAAACATGAATTAGAGAAAGGATCTAAAGGCTTCACCAGACTGACATAGAGTTCCATGAAACAAACAAAAACAGTAGTTAAGGATTTCTACTCAATGAGTTGATTAGAACTTAGAAACCTTATACTACTGTCATTCTCCTTGCATTTTTGAATATTTATACTGTTGTTCATAAATATCCCTTATAATTCCAGGGTAGGTCTAGAAAAAAAGACTTTGGACATGATTGCCTCCAATTGTTAGAAAAAATCAGTTTAGAATCCTGGGAAATAAATATAATCTATGCCTATAATCATCTCTGATTATTAATACACTAGTATACAATGGATGCAAGGATACTGATTAATATTGGGGGGATAGGATTTGAGGACTTTTGTTTAAACTGAAAATAAAGTGAAACTATAAACACAGGAGGCAGATCTTCATAATTAGAGATTGTTCACCTATTATAGTTTTTTAAAAGATATAATATGAATTATTTTTACCATGATCTTTATTTCTGTAGTTATGTACTCCAATCAGGACCTTAGAAGCATCTCTCAGAGAAAGGATTCTCATTCCTCACCTTATTGTCTCAGAAAGAGAGAAATAACTATCAAACATAGCCTGCTTGACTCCAAAGGTTGGTTTTTCATTAATCAGAAAATCTGATAAGTGACAAGACAAGCATTTTGTAGTACTTCACTCACCATTTCTGAAAAATCTTGGAATTAAAAGATCTTAAAAAAAAGAATGACTTCAATAATTTGTTTCTTCATGTCTCTTTTCTGTAATTATATGTAGCAAAGAGGCACTGTCTTTTTCAAAACTATAAACAAAATTCATAAAAGTATTATAATTAATGATATTTCAGTAAATGTCCATTACAATAGATGTTCTTCAAGGTATGATGATTTTAATATTGATATTCTACCTCCCTGCTGGGCTTCATCAATAACTATGATTCTAAGACTAAACAGTTTCCCACTTCTAAGCAATAGTTTTCTATGTTCTTTCTTTAATTTAAGATAAAAAATTCAGAAGATTTTAACATTCACTCCTCCTAGATCCTATTATCCAAACTATTTAAACTTGATACCTTTGAATCTTATAGAGGAAAAAAAATCAGACTTCAAGATTACCAAGATTTAGGACTACATTTCCCGAGCAACACATGGGAAAATTAGATTCTACCATTCATAGGAAAGAGATTTTTTTATCACCAGGTATTCTAAACCCCAGCCAGTATGGTCCCACCCAGAAAGAAAGGAGTTTGCCACTTTACTCATCTCAGTTTTATTTTAAAAGTTCTCAAAATCAGTTTTTAAATTTTGTAAAGTAAAATAAGACACAATATTCATTATCCTGTACCATCTGTAGATTGAAAAACTTTTAGACCCCTTAGAGGAAAAAAAAATCAACCCTGACCAGAGGTTCTTTCTCAACAAACTCATTAACAATAACAAAACAGTCTCAGGAAGGTAATGTATTCTATCACATTCCCCAAATTAATCTTACAGTCACAATCTTAGCTATTAAAAGAATTGTAGCTAAATGAAGAAGCAGGATTTTTTTTCAAGTGCCAGCTTAACAGTGTATAATTCCATTTTCACTGTAAATGCTTGTAAGTCTTCAACCACCTGCATCTCTACCAATCCTAAAATCTGAATATAAATCTGAGCAAAAAAATAGAGGCATGCCATAGTGTATTAGAAATATGTCAATGAGTAAAATAAGAAAGAATTATTAAGCATTTACTATGAATGAGTTACTGCTAAAAACTTGGGGAAGGACCATAAGCAAAAGAAATATCATGTCCTTGAGAAGCTCACAAACCAATGGGGGAGGCAAGCAACTGAATATGATATAAAATATAGAAGAGATGATAAAGAGGAAGCAGAAGAGAATTAAGAAGGGTTAGTAAAACATTTCTACAGAAGATGAGACTGTAGATAATAGGGAGAGATGTATCTGATTCTGAAAGAGATAAGGAGCCATTAGACTTGACTGAGTGGGAATAAGGGAGTGACTGGTCAGACCAACTCATAAGGAAATTATTTGGAGACTGAACTGGAGAAGAGTTTTGAGATAGGCAGACCTAGCTGATAGTGATAGCCCAGAATGAGGTGATGAGGGCCTGTGACAAAGTGGAAGTAGTGGCAGAGAAGAGAATGGGACAAAATGGAGAGATGTTGCAAAGGTGAAATAAAAAAAACCGTTGGAAAAGATAGATAAGATAGTTAGGAGCTGAGGATGACTCCTAGATTGTGAATCTGAGAGACTGAGAGAATTATTCTCCACTTTCTAGTAATAGAGAGGGTAGGAAATGGGAAGAATTTATGGGGAAAGATAACGAGTACTATTTTTCACATGTTGAGTTTAATATATCTAGTGAACATACACTTCAAGATGTCTAAGAGACAGTTGAAGATGTGAAAAAGAGCACCAACTTTGAAATAAGGAAATTTGACTTTTTGTTATAATTAAAACTCTGATTCAGGCAAAACACTTGTTCTTTACAGTCTTCATTTCCTGACATTATATAAGTCCCTACCCCAGTCCAATATACACAGAACTTTTAGAAAAGCTATACTCATTTCAAGATATTCTCTGGTTCTATATCCACTCAAAATCACATATCACAAGCCCCCACAAATATTGTTATTTTAACCTAAGGACTTGAGTAGTTCAATCAATCAACAAACTTATATAAAGCATCTTCAATATTTCTAGAACTTGTGCTAAATACTTAGGATACAAAGAAAGACAAATGTTCCTCTGCTGGAAAGAAAGTATTTAATGAAATAACAGAGACATTTCCTCTCCCCTCTTCCTACATAAATTTAGGGTGTAGTATTTCATACCATCAGTGAGGAGGAAGATCATAAAAGAGGGGAATAATTTATCAAGTATCTTATATGTACTAAGCACAATAGTAAGTGCATTACCAATATTTTTTCACTTGATCTTCATAATATCCCCAAGGTAAGGGACCTGAAGCAGAGAGAAGTTAAGTGACTTTTCTAGGGCCACACAGCTAGTAAGTATCTGAGGTTAAATTCAAAAACAAGTCTTCCTAATATCAAGTCCAGCACTTTACCTTTTGCTCAACCTACTTGCCACATATATTGATCACCCTTATGGAGAACATGTGATCAGAGCTCATGCAGGTGGTAACTATTCCAGGGGCATAAATATCAAATATCTCCTGATGATGTCCATTTGGTGATGTCTTGATGTTCCACTTCTAGAATTGTTCCCTGCTGGGCACTGACAGGTTTCTATTGGATATTGCATTGTATTGGTGGGTACTGGTTTTTGGTCTGCCTCTGACACTCTCGTTCTATCTTTGTCTCTTTCATACCCTCATTGTACTAGGAAAGAACACTAGTATTTTTCTCTCCAGGAGCTGTGTGTCTGTCAACTTCTAGATTCTCCAAGGGCCAAAATCATTTGGAACACAAAATAGACAACCAATAATTACAGCCCACAGGCATTTAGTGTAACTGAATTATTTCTCCTGTTAGGAGAATCAATGTCCCAAGCTTCTATTGGATTCTGATTTTGGGGTTAGAAATTTCTTTAATTTCTTTCAGATTTTTTTCTGTCAAATAATTTCTGTCAGATCCTGATTAGCAATCTGCACCACTTCCTCCACTATGCTCTTTACCAAAGAAAAATTCTGAGGATGCCTTCCATTAGAGTGAGAAAAGCTCTCTAGGTCTGAGATATTGTGGCATTTCTCACACTTCACAACATAATATGGACATTCCATTCAAACATGAATAAGCACAAAAACTGAAGGGGGCAAGGATCATTTCCTTCCTCTTGGTTTCCTTTCTACCTTTATTATGCAAGATATGAATGTATGTGGGGGTATGGTTTGTTGATCTTTCTGTTCTCCTCAGAGAAAGGGTACAAAGCTAGAATTATGCCTATCTTCTCCCTTAAATACTGCTAGCCTAGAACTAATAATTTTAAGGTTTAGGCTGCTCTATGGATCATTATTCCTTAATAGGGAATAAATGCCCTAGAATTTTATCTGAAGTTTGATTCTCATCATCAAATATCTGTTACACAAAGGTGAATATCAAATAAACCCATTTATCCAAGCTAATGACAAGCAGAAAAGTTAAAGATATGAGAGAATCTTTCCTGATTCATCTCAAGAAATAAATAAACAAATAAATAGGGATTATGTGTCATCACTATATGTGTATGTGTGCTTTTTGGTATGTGTAATGTTGGAAGCATTCTCTCCAGAGTTGCTCAGCACTAATTTCTCAGCTATACTTTATGAGAATTCACCAATCACAAAAAGGATGATATCTAGAAATTAGTAATCATTTAATAAATATTTCCTGATTGATCTATTGATCATACTCTCCTATAATGTCTCATTATTCCCATAATAATTTCCATAATTTTATAGCCCACTTAGGATTTATAATTGTCTCAAATGTAACTTGTTTGTTTAGACAATCAAATTCACTTTTATTCTCTCTTCTAAAAAGATAGGTACTTTTCTAGTGAATAATATTTTGACTAGTAGCTGTGGAAGTGGAATAACCCAATATTTATATATCTATTGGCTTCACACTGCAATAGTCAAGAATAGGTGTATCTTCAAGCTGGTAAACCATTACATGAACAAAGAAAATGGAGGTGTTATTTATGTATGTTGGTGGAACTGTGGTACAATTCAGTGATTTTATTTCCTTTGTGTTCTTATTTTTTCAGCAGTTTTATAGCAATAAAGTTCAGTCATGTTGAAAGCTTGCTCATCCCTTGCTAGATAACTGACACCTGACTCAGAAGGCCCTATTTTCACTGTGTATTTCTGGCTTTGTGTAAAAGAATACACGTCTGGTTTTCCAGGTAATTGTTAGCCTTAAGCATAGGTAACTTACAATCACTGAAGGAGAAGATTTGCTTTGGTGAATTAAAATGGAGCAATTTCTCCAGAAGCACAAGAAAGAAGTAAAAAAATGTAAAGAGATTAATAGGCAAGTGTTTCATCTATTTTTACATTTAATTTGATGTTATGAAAGCTTCAGGCATCTAAAAATATATCCCCTTGTGATCATGTAAGTCTGTAAGATTTGGCTTTTGGTACAGAAACGTTTATGTGGAGAGGGAATTTGTGGAATAAATGAAGGGATGGGAAGGGAGAGAGAGAGAGAGAGAGAGAGAGAGAGAGAGAGAGAGAGAGAGAGAGAGAGAGAGAGAGAGAGAGAGAGAGATGACCATCTTCTAAGGCCTTGACTCCAACTGAGAGCCTGTTGTTATGAAAGCAAGGTGCTCCACACGATCTAATCATAGCACTAAACCTTGTTACAAGCTCTTTTACAGCTCCAATATCTGGGTTACATGGAAACACGCTGGAGAGCCTCCTTGTACTATGAAATAAATGTCATTCTGACTGGTATCCTCTCTTCCAGCAAGTAATTTCCCTCTGCTGATAAATCGATACAGCAAAAACAAATGAGAACATACAATGGGTGTAGTGAAGATTACATTTTTTATTCATTTCAGGCGTCCAGGAGCCAAGTTTTTTTTTTAAGTCCAAAAGCAAAAAATGATTCACTCAAATTAGGAAATGGAGGAGAAGAGACAGAGAAAGAGAGACATGCAAGAGAGAGACAGAGATGCAGAGACTAAGAAAGGGACAAAACATCAAAAACCAGAAACAAAGGAAAAATTAAAAGTAAAAGATCAAATATATTCCTATTCATAATTTAAGGAACATTATTTTTTTTAAATCCTTACTCAGTTTTTCATAACTATAGTAAAAGTAATGTATGTGCAATTTTTATTCTGAATTAAGAATAATTTCCCAAATTATTTAAGGCATATTAATTATTTTATCAAAGCAATAAATTCTTCACATTATTTGATAATACCCACAAACAAGCCTCTGATTTTCAAGGCGATAAATCATTGAATACATCAGAGAAAAGGATGGTGCTGATAGAGCATTTCAAATTTATCACTCAGGCAACTAGGCAGTACAATGGATGGATTACTAGGCCTAAAATTTGGAAGATTCATCTTCAAGAATTAAAATCTGGACTCAAATGTTTACTAGCTGTGTACCCCTGAAAAGGTCACTTAACCTTTTTTGCCTCAGTTTCTCATCTGTAAAATGAACTGTAGGAAACAGCAAACAACTCCAGTATCTCTGTTGAGAAAATCCCAAAATGGGGTCACAAAGAGTCAGAGACCACAGAATGACTAAACAACTAAACAACAGTTACAATCACATCAAAGTTTGAGGTAGAGTAGGGAATGACTCTAATAAACATCATTAGGAGAAATGGGAAATTCCAAGAAAAATCCACTTTTAGTTATTACTGAAACTCAGACTCCTCTGGATATAATAGTTGTAACATGGAACCCACTGAGTCCTCTAATGTAGCCTCCATTGATAGGCTAAGTGAATCTTTAAAACTGAGAAGAATGAGCTTCCCCCTCCCCACCCTGCAACCCCTATTCCCTGTCTTTTTAGCAACTCATTTTTTCACCCATGGGAGAGGCTGTGAACTATCTGCTCCCTCTCTGGGAGCTGTTTCTATTTTGTGCCATTTTTCTTTCTCAGTTTCAGGTGATAGAGACAATTGTCACTGGATCGGGAAGTCTGAGCCATGATAACTTTGGAGGCAGGAGTAAGTAAGCATCTAGCCAGGCAGGCATAGAAGAAGCTCTAAGATACCAGGGTATCTGGGACTTGAGCACAAGGTAGATTTTGTACTTAGAACTAAGGCTGTACACTATAGGAACTGAGCTAAACTATGAAGCTAATCCCAGAGAATGAGGTGGTACAGAGTGTGGGGGGGGGGGAGCAGATTATGCTGGGGGAGTAAACTTGTATATCTATGATACCTTCCGAAGCAATTCCTTTTTGAAAGCCAGAGAAGCCAGAGTTACAATACCTAACGTTTTTTAATAATCATAGAGACAGTTGAACAGGTTATTGACTAAAAGGAATATTAAAAATATGCAGTGATACAAATTTACATAGTGAAAAAAATTAAGATGAGAAAACTGAGAATGAGTACTGTATTATGTAAGATCTTAAACACACTGAATTTCACTGTGTAGAAATATTGCTTCTTTGCTTTTAGCTTACTATGACATTTTAAAAATTTCTGAAGACATTGAGAGGCCATAGATGTGACTCAGAGAATGTAAAAATCTTAGTAATGTTTTATAGATGACATATTATCATAATCTTCAAACCCTGAATGCGTTACCTGAGAATGAAAGGGTATTGCTCACTATATTCCTATGCTAGGTCAACAATATTTTCATTGTTGTGTCCCCTTATAAATGTTCTCTGATACATTCCACTTTTAAATCATTTGTAGAATAACATGTTGCTTTTCTTTCTGATGGAGCCAGTTACTTCAGTTAGGTAGGTTATAGCACTAAAAAGGTCAAATTTATGGATTTGAGCCAAATATGGGCTAATAAATTCCACCTAGAAAAAGAAACAGAAGAACAAGATCTCTATATAATATGGAAAATCTTCAACTCAAGACTCATCAAAAATGCATGCCACCAGTCATAAGATGGACTTGTTAAAAGCTTATATAGATGGTTCAGTGAAAAATGATAAGAACAATAAAACTCAAACTAGAATTAGTATTGTCAACCTATAGAACAGGTCTGTCCAAAATGCAGCCTGCTGGCCCATGCAACCCACAGTGCAACATTATGAGACCCTCTGTGGATTTAGTAAATGCTTTAGTAAATGAATCTGAGCTAACACAGAGCTCTCACTAAAATAGCAAATCAAAATATATTGTCTATTGTTTCATTAAAAACTTTTAAAAGTAAGGAACAGCCATGCTATAGAATATGATATGTTCATTGAAAGCAGTAACTATTTAATTCCTTTTTCCTTTGAATTCCCTAGTACCTAACCATGCACAATGTCTGGCATACACTAGGGCCTTAATAAATGCTTACTGGTTGAGCATTATATTTACACAATACTATGTTTTCCTTCCTGTCATATTTTCAAAGCAAAGTATTTCCTTGTGATGTCAGTCTTGCATATAATCTTAAAAATCAAGACTCAGTTCTTACCATTGGACTTTGATGAGGTCTGTGGAGGAAAAATGGTAAAAGTACCCCAAATATATTTATTAGTGCTTGTTCATAATATCAATCTTTAACAATAGTAATAAGGAAGGTATGAAAGGAGAGTAGAAGTCATCTCAGGCAGTAAATATTTGATCTCCTTGCCAAATAGAAAGATGTGTTAAGTGAGGATAATACAGGTTGAGAACAGGAACTAATGTGCAATATAATGTTCTAAGAGAAGAAAAGGAAAAAAATTAGTCCACTAGAAGATGAGTGCACTAATACATTGTTGGTAGGATTATTAATTGCTCCAAACATTATTGAAAATATTTTGGAACCACATTAGAAAGGTCACTAAACTCTAATATATCCTTTGATTTAAGAATACCACAAAGAAATTAAGAGCAGAAGGATATGTGTTCTAAGTACAAAAATTTTTTGGCAGCACTTTTGATGGCAAACAAAGTCTGGAAACAGTGTGATTTATCAATAATTATATAATGAGCAAAAATATCATATCCTAATGTAATGGAATTTTATGATACTAAGAACTAACTAGCTTTATGACCCTTGGAAAGTGACTTAACCCTGTTTGACCCTATTTCCTCATTTGTAAAATAAGCTGGAAAAGGAAATGTTAACCACTTCAGTATCTTTGTCAAGACAACTTCAGAGGGGATCATGAAGAGTCAGATATGACTGAAAAACAATTCAGCAACATTTTTATAATATTAAATTATGAATAAGAAGAATTCAGAGAAGCTTAGAGAAAAATATTATGAACTCATCAGACAACAATCTACAAAATGACCACACAGTATACAAGAAAACAACAATTTGGACTTTTGGCAAAGATGATGATTACAATTTAACATATGAAAGAATCATGCCATAAAAGCTTCATCTTTGAGTTAATGTTGAGAATTTCCCCATCCCTATCCCTATTCCCAGGGTATATGTACTAAAGACTGTTCCAGTTAGATGGAGAAAAACTGACTTAAATTTCCAGGTTGATTTTCATGTTTTGTCAATTATCTAAACTTAAGAAAAGTTATGAAGAAAACAATCACTTATCTAAAATAAACTTTAAAGTGTCTTGTATTTCCTTTCCTTTCCTTTCCTTTCCTTTCCTTTCCTTTCCTTTCCTTTCCTTTCCTTTCCTTTCCTTTCCTTTCCTTTCCTTTCCTTTCCTTTCCTTTCCTTTTCCTTTCCTTTTCCTTTCCTTTCCTTTCCTTTCCTTCTTCCTTTCCTTTCCTTTCCTTTCCTTTCCCTTCCTTTCCCTTCCTTTCCCTTCCTTTCCCTTCCTTTCCCTTCCTTTCCCTTCCTTTCCCTTCCTTTCCTTTCCCTTCCTTTCCCTTCCTTTCCCTTCCTTTCCCTTCCTTTCCCTTCCTTTCCCTTCCTTTCCCTTCCTTTCCCTTCCTTTCCCTTCTTCCTTTCCCTTCCTTTCCCTTCCTTTCGCTTCCTTTCGCTTCCTTGCCCCTCCTTGCCCCTCCTTGCCCTTCCTTGCCCTTCCTTGCCCTTCCTTGCCCTTCCTTGCCCTTCCTTGCCCTTCCTTGCCCTGCCCTGCCCTGCCCTGCCCTGCCCTGCCCTGCCCTGCCCTGCCCTGCCCTGCCTTGCCCTGCCTTGCCTTGCCTTGCCTTGCCTTTTCTTTTCTTTCCCCTTTTGGAGAATGAATTGTTAAGCATAGATCAGCACAGTGCTATCCTTCTGCAGTGCTATTCAGAACTGTGAGAGTAAGCAGGATGCAGATGTTAAACCTATGATGTTTAACATTTTTATCAAGGACTTTGACAAAAGGCATAGATAATATATTCATTAAATTTGTGGGTGACAAAAAACTGAGAGGGGGAGCTATACAATGGATGACAGAATCTTGATCCAAAAAAGAACTTGACAGGCCAAATATATAATTATAGCCACTAGATTTAATGTAATAAAATGAAATTCAAATGAGACAAATATGAAATCTTACATTTTTTGTTTAAAACCTTAGCTTCACAAAGTAATCTATAGTCACATGAAAAATTGCTCTAAATCATTACTGATTAGAGAAATGTGAATTAAAGCATCTCTGAGGTATCACCTCACGCTTCCCAGACTGGCCAATACAACCAGAAAGAACAATGATCAATACTGGAAAGGATGTGGGAAAACTGGAACATTAATGCATTGTTGGTGGAGCTGTGAACTGATCCAAACTTTCTGGAGTACACTTTGGAATTATTCCCAAAGGCAACAAAAATGTGCATCCCCTTTGATCTAGTAATACCATTACTGGTCTGTACCTTGAAGAGATCATGAGAAAGGGTAAAAACATGATGGCAAAGAGATTGAGAAATTGGAAATTGAGTGAATGTCCCAACTGGGGAAAGGTTGAACAAATTGTGGTATATGTATGTTATGGAACACTATTGTTCTATTAGAAATAAGGAGGGATGATAATTCAGAAAAGCCTGGAAGGATTTGCATGAACTGATGCTGAGAGAGGTGAGCAGAACCAGAAGAACATTGCACACCCTAACAGCAACATGGGGGTGATGATCAAACTTAATGGACAGGCTCATTTCATCAGTGCAACAATCAGGGACAATTTTAGGGTATCTGTGTTGGAGAATACCATCTGTATCCAAAGAAAGCATTGTGGGGTTTAAACAAATTAATTTTTTTAGAAAAGGTATCTTGTGTAATTTTGTTATCTCTTATATTTTATTTTTTTTCCTTAAGGATATGACTTCTCTCTCAACACATGCAATTTTGATCAATGTATAGCATGTAAAGATTACCAGACTGTCTTCTGTGGGGGGTGAGGGGAAAAAAAAGTAAGATGAGGGGGGGCAAATTGTAAAATTCAAAAAACATTTAAAAATTAGAATTAGAAAGAAAAAATACTTAGCCTCACAATATAGGATGAGAAGAAATAATTAATCTATCACATGGTAGATAAAGAACTGAAAATTTTAGTGAACTGCAAGTTCCATATGAATGGAATTAGATTGCAAGTCCCCACTCCCCAAATAAAAATTTGAGGAGAATTAAACAAATCAGGACTTCTAAAAATAAGGAGATAACTGTCCCTCTCTACTCTGACCTAGACCAATTACATCTGGAGTGTTTTGGACTGGGCACCACACTTTAAAAGGTCTTTGATAAACTAAGCAAAGTCTAGAGGTAGGCAAAAAGAATAAATGATATTTAGTTTGGAGATAGTTTGAAAAAAAGGACATTCAGGGGTTATATGATAGATGTTAAAGCACTTGAAGGAATGCCATTAGAAGAGGCATTAGAATTGTTCTTTTTGTGTCCAGAGTGTTGAACCAGACTGATGTTGAAAAGAGGCAAATTTATATTGATGTCAGGAAATAAAAAAAAAATTCTAATAAGAAAGTCAAATAGATGAAACAAAGTAAATCATAGAAACAAATCACATCAAAGAAAATCTAGCAATTAAGAAATATATTTTTTAAAAATATTTTAGACTATAATCAGAGCAATCTTTATTATCTCTAAACATTTTTATTAACAAAGAAAGAAAAGGTCATTTTTAAAACATCACCTACCAAAAAACAGAAGCTCTTTTCTGAAAAATCTTAAAAGAGATAAAATAGAAAACAAAATGAAAAGAAACTTTGCTCCTTTGTTATTGTGTCTTGATTTTCTACCCTGTTGCTTATAGGTATATCAATTTTGTCAGTGGTTTTAAAGAATTGGATTTTGTTTTATTTTTACCTTATATAAATGTTTTGGGTTTTTTGTTTTTATCTATTTTACTTTTAATTTTTAATGTTTTATGTTTATTTTATTTTTATTTGTTGGATTTCTAATTTTAATACACATTCAATTCTTTAGGGATATGCTTTTTCTTCTGAGGAATGTTTTAAACAAATCCAAGAAAATTTGGTATATTTTTCATAATATTTCTTTTAATATGTTTATTAATTTTTCCATGATTGTTCTTTGATCCACTCATTATATTGAATTGTATTGTCAAGTTTCAGTTTGGATCTATTTCCTTTTTTATGCTCTATGAACTAATTAGTAGTACAACTGAATTATGGTCTAAAAGGACATATTTATAATTGTTTACTTGCAAAATTTATGTGCCAAAATACATATTCAATTTTTGTAAAAATTCCTTTTGCTACTTGAAGTTATGCAAATACTTTTATCAATCTCATTAAGAAGATGCATGAATTCTTTCAGATCTAATTTATTCAGCAATTTGTTCAATTCTGCACTCCCCTTTTGTTTGTCTTTATATTTCTATAAAAAATGAAAAAATAGAAGAAAATATGAGTTATTTCATTGGAAAAATAACCAACCTAGACAATAGTTCTAGGAGAGATAATTTAAGACTAATTGGTCTACCTGGAATCTATAATATATTTCAAGAAATATTAAGGACAAATTGCCTCCGTATCTTAGAAACAAAGGTGAAACTAGAAAATAAAAGAATTTACCTGTTAATTCCTGAAAGTGATCCCCAGAATAAAAACTTCCAGGAATATTATAGTCAATTCCAGAACTTCCAAGACAAAGAAAAATTATTCAAAGTATTCAGAAAGAAATCATTCCAATACCATGAGGCTATAGTTAAGATATCTCAAAATTTGACAACTACATTGAGAAGGGAGTAAAAGTCTCAAAGGCAAAAGAGTTAGAATTATAATAAACGACAAAGGATTCAGCAAAAGTGAGAATACTCCTAAATAGAAAAAAAAGACAATTTAATGAAATGGAGAAATTACAAGCATTACTTAAGAAAAAAATGAACTGAGTAGAAAATTTCAAATTGAAACATTACTTAAGAGAAGACAAAAAAAAAAGCAACCATGAAAGAAAAACCATGAGGAACTTAATAAGGTTATGTTGTTTTACATCATTAGAGTAGGAAGAAAATGTTTGTTACTCATATGAATTTTGTCATTTAGAAGGCATCTACCTAGAGGTAAGACATGAGTGTGAGTTCATTATGTTGGAATAATCCTACAAAAAAATGAAAAAATAAGAAGAAGGAATGCTCTGGACAAAAGGTTATGAAAAGGAAGAAAAGTGAAAATTATTTCATATAAAAGAGTAGAAAATGCATGAACCTCACTCTCATCTGAACTGGTTCAAAGAGAGATTATATGTACACATACACATATAGATACTTGGGAGAAATCCATCTCACTCAATAGAACATAAAAGGGGAAGAAAAAAAGAGAAAGAAGGATGCTAAAAGAGAAGATTAAATAAGGGAGGTGATGATCAGAAGCAGAATAGAAGTATGGGGTAAAAACAGAAAGAGAGAGAAAAATAAACAAAAGAAAGTGGGAGAGAGGGAAACAGTTTTTAATTATAACTTTGTGAATGTACTGAATTTTCCCTTAAAACAGTAATAAATAGAAGAATAGATTATAAAACCAGAATCCAACAATATTTTGAATATAAGAAACATAAGAAATAACATATAAGAAATGTATGTGAATATATTCATAATCATAAAACAGAAAGACATACACAGAGTTAAAATAAGGGACTGGAGTACACTTTATAAGAGAGGGGATAGAAATTGTGATTTCATATAAAGTAAAATTTAAAAAATAGAACTAATAACAGAGATAAGCAGGAAAACAATAAAACTTCATTTTACTAAAAAGTTCCATAGACAGTGAAGTAATAACAATACTAAGCATATATGCACCAAATGGCAGAGTATTCAAATTCATAGGCAAAACTATTCTGGGGGGGGAACATAATTTATCCCTCTCAAAACTAGAATACTCTAAAAATAAAATAATAAAAAGAAGTTGAAAAATTGAACAGAATTTAAGAAAAGTTAAATATGATAGATGTCCAGAGGAAATTTAAATGGAATATTAAAGATTATGACTTTTTCACAATTATACACATTACCTTCTCAAAAATGTATGTATAAAAAATCACATAAAAACCACAAATTGCAGAAAAGAAGAAATAATAAATATTCTATTTTGTGAACTTAATAGAATTAAACACATTCAATAATGTGTCTTGGAAGCATAGATTGAAAATTAATGTGAAACTAAATAAATAATTTAATCCTAACAAATTAATATCAAAGAATAAGTCATATTATTTCATAATACATTTTACTAAATTTCATTAAAGATAATGACAGTAATGAGAAAATTTATATTTTAAATTCTTATATTGATTTAAAAAAAGAAAAAAAGTAGCTCACGGAATTGGTTAAACAACAAAAATAACTAGAAAAAATTCTCAATTAAACAAAATAGAAATCAAGAAAATTAAAGAAATTTAAACTAAAACTAAAAAATAACCTAACAAATAAAACTAGGACCTAGTTTTAAAGAAAGGAAAATTCATAAACAATTGATAAATTTGATTTAAAAAAATGAATTTTAGAGTTAATTTATTTGTCTCAAAAATATCAAACAATGATTTCAACACAGATAAAAATGATATTAAAGCAATTATTAGGGCTCATCAATATGCCAGTAAAACTTACATTTAAGTGAAATTGATTAATATTTACAAAACCATAAATTGCTCAGATTAACAGGAGATAAAATAAATAACTATATTAAAGAAATTAAAGAGCCATAAATGAGCTCCCTAAGAAAAAATTCCTAGGACAAGAACAATTTACAAACAAGTTCTACCAATGAATAAATAGGTAAAGATGGATTCCTATCAAATTCTTTCCATGAAACAAATCTAGTTTTAATATCTAAATCAAAGATAATTAATAGAAAGAATAGACTAGTTTCCCTAATGAATATTACACATAATTTTCAAATGAAATATTAGCAAGGTGACAACACCTCTACATCACAAAGAGCAGGTGAGATTTATATCAGTAATTCACTGATCCAAAATTAAGAATAGTATAAGCACAATTAATCATACCAGAAACAAAAATCATATGATTGCATCCAAAGAAGCAGAGATTTTTTTATAAAATACAATATCTATTTCAATTTAAAAACTATATGACATAAGAATAAATGGAGCTTTCTTTGAAATATATGTTCACATTTAGCTGTTTTCATGCCAAAATAATTATTTTATAGAGCTATAAAAAATAAAAATCATTTAGAAAAACAAAAAGTCAAGAATATTAGGATTATCAATAAAAAAGAAGTAGAGCAGACTAGTATAAGATTTCAAAGAATATTTCAAAATAATACTCAAAGAATAATCTGGTTCTTGATAAGAAGACTAATCAGTGAATTAGACCAGGTATACAA
The DNA here is from genome assembly GCF_037893015.1 of Macrotis lagotis. Lineage (NCBI taxonomy): Eukaryota > Metazoa > Chordata > Mammalia > Peramelemorphia > Peramelidae > Macrotis > Macrotis lagotis. The sequence continues at coordinate 187,297,233 of NC_133664.1, read as the reverse complement.
ACTGTGAAGTAAATTACCATAAGCTCTAGTGTTTAATAAAGTTAAAAAATATATTTTGTACATAAAAACTCACTTTTCACTAAGAATTACTGGAAAAACTGGAAAACGATGTCAGAAATGCAGTATAAACCAACATTTCACTCTATAATTGTGAAAGAATTAGCTATTCTAATAAGTCCAATGATTGATGAAAATTCCAAGGGATTCATGATGAAAAATGCTATCTGACTTCAGAGACAGACTGATCTGAACCATATTTTTCTCTTTATGGATTTTCTTGTTTGTTGCAACATGGTTGATATGAAAATGCTTTGCATGGCAACATGTACAATGGACATCATATTTTTTTTTTCCTTTTCAATAGTTGAGGGGAAAAGTTGGACAGTGGGAGAGAATTTGTAACTCAAAATTTAAAAAGCAAATTTAAAAAATTAAAATTCCCTTTCCCATTCTCCCCTTATTATTTTATCATTGTGATTTTTTTTCTTGGAAAAAAACCTGCCTTTTTCTTTTCAATAATTTTCTTCTTTTTCTGTCCATTCTAGCTTTTCATTTCTTTATTCAAAGTCCCTATGATTCTTTATTCCTCAAGATTACTTTTCATTTAGTTTCTCTGTATCTTCTAAATGTAACACTCTTTCTTAGAAATCAATCTTCTAAGGTATTCACTTTTTGTTCCTTTTTATTTTTTCTTTGTCACTTCCTTATAGATCTTGTTAGCTTCTCCACTTTTTATGATATGCCTGTCTCCAAGAATTACTGATTTTCATGGGATATAGTAATTCTTCTGTATTCCTGATTGGTTTATTACTACTTACTATATTCCCCATGATAACTTTCCCCATTTCCTGTTAAACCTCTCTGGATTCACATTCTACCAGTACACTTCTTAATATCAGTTGCATCCAGGATTTCTGATTCTCCTTATCCTGAGACAAGATACTAGGATGAGTAAAAATATCGTCTGAGAAATAGTAGTCTCTCTAAATATTAAATCTCTTTAAGTACCTAATTTTTCCTTATTTCCTTTTAATGAATAATAGAGCCTTCAGACCAGGTGTTCCCAACCCCTGTTCTAGATCATTGTATTTTCCTTATTATAAATACTACATGCCCTTTTGATATTATTGCTTTTGATTTTTTTTCTTCCAAACCTTCCAATTTGTTTTGACTTGGAATATTTATTCAGAGATATTGGGATTAATTTAATTATCTTTGAGGACATTCTCCCTTATTTATATCTCCCTGTTGATTTATGTACTTGTGCATAAGGATTTTGACTGAACTTTACTCCCCCGAGATCTTTCATTTTCATCTTTTTTCTCTCATAGTCTTTTATTTTTTTATTTTGTGACTCTCTCCTTTGATGGCAGTTCCCCAAAGTCTGAACCTGAAAGCTATCTTAACTCCTCTTGGAGAGTTTTCTCCACACTCATTCCCTGCCTTGTGTCTTCTGAAGTGATAGAACAATATTTGCCAAATACCAATGCCCTTTCTTTCAGGTAGTGTGGACTACACAGTTTCAGACACACTCTCACACATATACATACATACATGCACATATACATACATATATATATATATTATGTGTGTGTATATATATATATTATGTGTGTGTATATATATATATATATATATATATATATATATATATATGTATGCCCCAGTTTCTTTTTACTACTTTTGCTGTGAACTGATAAAGTGTCATGATGAGTTGCTAACTCAAAAAAGGTCATGATTCTGATTACCTACAGTTTTACCTCCATAACAAAAATAATATCAAGTAGATATAGTTTAGTTCCATTGTTTGTTCTCCTAGAATGCTTAGTTAAGGGTAGGAGTTAGGGTAAGGGAAGGGAGTTATTGCCAGAGACTACAGAAGAAGAAGAAAGCAAAACAAGTGGATTTCAGAGCATAAGATCATTGACTTCCTTAGTATAGTACTTCCATAACATGGGGACCAGTAAAGGAAAAGAGTGAAATGATCAAGTTTGGGAATTAGTAATTAGCTTTCTTTGTTGTTAAACTTTTAGTTTTTATTTCATTAGTATCATTTTCAACTTTTTTACATTAGTGTAATTATGATAAAAACATGTTTTGATAAAAATTTCTAATCTTCTATCTTGTGCATCACATCATGTAGTATGCCTTAACAGACCATATTAATAGTTAATACCTCAATAACTTTTATATGATTATTTCAGTTTAAGGAGAAAATATTTCTTTTACAATATAATATCCTAAAAGAATAGAAATATACTATCTCTTGATATAGGAATATATCATATTTTTAATAAGACAATGAAAATAAATTGAGAATATAAGTAGAGGCAAAAATGAGAGTCAAAACTGTGGATAGTCAGTCAAAAGGACTTATTAAATGCTTGACTACTACCAGGCACTGTTCTAAGCACTGGGGATACAAAGGGGAAAAGCACGATCTTTTTCCTCAAATATTTTAATGGGAGAAAAAAGATGTAAACAACTATGCATACAAAATTTAGGCACAAGTTAAGTGGGAGATAGATAGGAAGGTAGACATTATTAGTAGAGGTAAAAGGAATCAACTTAGAAAAGTCTCTTTGAGAGGGCAGGATTTGAGTTCAATTAATAATAAGGACAATGTCAAATGAAAGGAGCAGTAAATAGAGCAATGTTTCTGGATCATAGATTATATGAAGGGGAATAAATTTTCATCAATCATCAATAAGATTGCTTTCATCAGTAATAATGATCCATTAGAGTTTATTGAGCATGTGACATGTGTTCAAACCTGTACATTCAGAAGATCAATTTGACAACTGAGTAGAGGACGGGTTACAGAGGAAAGAGATTTGAAGTGCAGAGATCAGTCAAAAGGCTACTGTGCTAGTACAAGTATGAAATGATAAGATCTTCCATCAGAATCGCCTTTTGTGTGAACAAAGTAAAGGCAAAGCTATAAAACTATAAAAGATTTGAAGGTAGAAAAGTTTTGACAAGAAAATAGATATATGATATGCTTGAAAGTGAGAAGTTGACAATGTACCTAGTCTACCAGCTTGACAGAGAGAATGGTAGTGGGTTGCCCTCAACAATAATAGGAAAGCTGGGAAGAGCTTGAGTTTGAGGTGTTTGTATGAATCCGATTCAATATGTCTAATATTGTAGTGTTATGATCTACATAGAATATCCTAGATTCAATCCTTATTTTAAAAAATTAATAAATTATTGACTTCAGAAAGGTATAAGGATTTAAAATAAACTGTCTAAAATAATCAGTTTTTCTTAATCTCATTAACAAAGTCCAGCAATAGAATTTTATGAAAGGAAATTTCATTTAAAATAGCTAAAAATAGGGGCAGCTAGGTGGTGCAGTGGATAGAGCATCAGTCCTAGAGTCAGGAGTACCTGAGTTCAAATCCGGCCTTAGACACTTAATAATAATTACCTAGTTGTGTGGCCTTGGGCAAGCCACTTAACTCCATTGCCTTGTAAAAGATTAAAAAAAGCTAAAAATATATAATTTTGGGAGGCTTAATTTACTAAATTATAGTAAGTACTTAAATGAATAAAACTTCAAGATACTAATTTAAATAAACCTTAAATCATCAAAAACTTTGTTCATAGCTGGACTTTATCAATGTGATAATATCTAATTTTATTTGCACTTCAGTTCTATACCAATCAAGCTACCAAAAGACTACCTTTTAGAACTAGGCATATTAATAAAAAGATTGGCGGGGGGGGCTGTTGGTTTCGCAATGGATAGTGCACTAGCCCTGGATTCAGGAAGACCTAAGTTCAAATCTGATCTCAGACATTTACTAATCACCTAGCTGTGTAACCTTGGGCAAGTCACTTAACCCCATTGCCTTACACAAAGAAAAAAAAGATTCATGTGGAATAATGAAAAGGAAAGAAGTTTAAGGAAATAATGGGGAAAATGGAACTGAAGGAGTGATTAACAATATCAGATATTAAACAAAGCATTAATTAAAAACCATTTGTTATATTGGTTAAAATTAGAAAAGTTGATAAGTTGAACAGATTAGGTACACAAGATGAGGAAGCAATCAGAGAGTATCTTAGATTATAACTGGGGGCAAAAACAGCCTATTTGATAATAACTTATAGGAAAACTAGAAATCAGAATGTCATAAAATAGCTACAGGACAACATTTTACATCCAAGTGCATAATAAGTTTCAAATGAATATTATCTGAACTAAATATAAATGGATAATCGTTTTTTTTAACTACACATGATTTCAAATGATGGAGGTTGAAGTGTTTCTTCCAAATCTTAAGAGAAATGTAGTAGATTATACCTAAAATTAGGCAAACATTTTAGATATTACCAAAATATTGATTTGTTTAATTATGTCTTTATTTCAAATTACATTTATTAACTAGGGAGATTGGTGATGTGGTGGATAGAATACTGGCCTTTCCTTAGGAAGACCTGAGTTCAAAAACTACCTCAAATACTTACTATGGGACTGGGGAATTATTTAACTTCTTCTGACCTTCATTTGTTCATTTGTAAAATGGTGACAATTATTTTATCTACTTTACAGGGTTTTTATGAAGGCTAAAGAGATTAAACCTACAGAAAATATTTTGTAAATCTTAAAGTACTATATATTGAAGAAACACAAAGGACCTATTATGGTACAGGAAAAGAAGGGAAAGTGGTGAGCACTGCTTGAATATTACTGTCAACATGATTTGGCTCAAAGAGGGAATAATACACACTCCAAGTTGGGTTTAGAAATTTATCTTACCCTATAGGGAAGCAGTGGGAAAAGGGGAAGGAAGAAGGAAAAAAAGATCTGCTAGAAGAGAGGGTAGAAAAAACAGGGGGAAAGGGAAAGAAAAAAGGAGAGAATGATAGGAAGGCACAATATGGGTGAGAAGGGATAGAGTGAAAGAAGAGAGAAAAGTATAAATGTGAAAAATAGGGTGGAGAAAAATACAGTTAGTGATAATAATTGTGAATGTGAGTGAGATGAATGTTCCCATAAAACAGAAGCAGATAGCACAATGGAAATCCTATAATATGCTATTAACAAGAAACAGAAGCATAGAGATAAATATAGAGTAGAGATAAAAGGCTGGAGCAGAATACAGTATGCTTCAACTAAATTTAAAAAAAAAAGAAGAGGTAGAAATCTTGATCTCAGACAAAAATAAAAGCAAAAATAGATTGTCAAAAGAGATGAGAAAAGAAACTACACCTCGCTAAAAGGTACCATAGACAATGAAGTAAAATCAATTCTAAATATTTGTGTGTGTATGTATGTATGCACACACACACACACACACACACACACACTTGAATTGTTTCCCAGTTTTCTGCTTTTCTTCTAATCTTGGTTACATTGGTTTTGTTTGTGCAAAAACTTTTTCTCTATCTTCCCCTTATTTTTCCTTATTATTTTCTTTTTGACCACTGCCTCCCTCACACTGTCCTTTCCCCTGTTCTCTACTACTTCCCTGTAGGGTAGGAAAAATTTCTAACCCCAAGTGGAAATGTATATCATTCCCTCTTTGAGCCAAATCTGTTGAGAGTAAGATTTATCAGAATTTACACTTTCCTCACTATGCCTTTACTATAAGAGGTCCTTTTGCCCTTTTGTGTGGTGTTAATTATTCTCTAATACCTCCACCTTCTTCTCCTAGTACAATCCTATTTTTCATGTCTTGTTTTTATACCTGTCTTGTACCCACAATCTCTATTAAAGTATACTCCTTTCAACTGTCAATGATAGAAGTACAATAATCAACAGCTATAAACATCCTGACATCATTAATCAATTCATAAACACACCCTCTGTTCCAGTACCTTCCCACCAGTTGTCCCAACAGAAATACAACTGTCATGAGCTAAAGTAAATCCATCAAATGATTAATTTATGCCCACAATCTCTGTCTATTTATGTTCCTTTCAACTATCTTAAGAGAAAACAATTCTCAAAAGTTACAGGTATTGTCTTCTTGTTTAACAATATTGATTAACTTTTTTCCCTTAGTTTTATTGACAAACATTTTTATTTTTCTTTCCATTTACCTTTTTTTATGCATCACTTGAGTCTTGTAATTGAAGATAAAATTTTCTGTTCAGTTCTAGTCTTTTTGTTACAGAACTTTTAAAGTCCTGTAATTGAAAATTGATCTTTTCTCCTTGAAAGAATATGCTTAATTTTGTAGGACAGTTAATTCTTAGTTGAAATTCAAGCTTCTTTGTCCTCCAGAGTCTCATATTATAGTTCCTCCTATCCTTTAATGTTGAAGTTGATAACTCCTATGTAATCTCTGACTGTGGCCCTCTGGCATTTAAGTTACTTCTCTTTTGACACTTTGCAATATTTTTCTCCATTAACTGAGAATTCTGAAATTTGGCTACAATATTCCTTTAAGTTTTTATTTTGGGATCTCTTTCTGGCAGTGATTGATTGATTCTTTCAAGGACTATTTTATCTTCTTTATTACTAGAAGTTTTCAATGATAATTTCCTGCTCTTATTTTATCATCATAAATAATCTCTCCCGGATCAATTTCAAGGTTGGTTGTTTTTTTTCCCTTAAAAGTACTATACATTTTTTTTATTTTTTTCAATCTTTTGGTTTTGTTTGATAGAATCTTTGTGCCTCAGCTTTCATTTGTCCAATTCTAATTTTTAGGATTTTATTTTCTTTGGTGAGTTTTTTTGTTTCCTGTTCCAGTTTGCCCAATTTTATTTTTAGATGAGTTGTTTTCCTTTTTTAAAAATTTTGTTAATTTTACTTTTTGATGAGTTTCAATCCTTTTTAATTAGTCATTTTTGCATTTAAAGGAGATCATTTCTTTTTTTCATTTGACTGATTTTACTTTTAAAGATATTTTTCTTTAGTCAATTTTTCATAATTCTCTTGCATGACTCATTTCTCTTCTCCATTTTTGTACTCTCTTCTTTGACTTTAAAATCTTTTTGGATTTCTTCCAAGACAACTTTTGAGACCCATTCAAAAATTCCTTTGAGGCTTCACATGTAAGGCATTTTGTCACTGCCTTCCTCTTCTGAGATGTTATTTTTGTTGTCCCTATCAAAATAGCAGTGTTTTATGTTTGCATTTTTTGTTGTTGTTTATTTTAATAGTTGAGCTCTGCTCCTGGGGCAAAGGAGGCACAGTCACAAGCTTTTTGTGCCGAGACTGATCCCTAGCTTAAAGCTTGAATGGTGTTTCAGATGCTAGCAGTGTGTTCTTTACTTTAGGGTAGCCCAACCCAGTCTTGCTTATTGCCCCAGTATTACTGGGGCTTGAATTTTGTCTTCCAAGCTAGATTGGGACCCTCACAGCTGCTCTGCTGAACTACTGGTTTACTGAAACCGGACCTGAGCTGCATTGTGGCTAAGGGCCTCCTGTTGGCTTTCCATCTGTCTTGCCTATACTCCTCTTTTACCAATGTGAGACAGATCTTTATTAAAGTTATTCCACAATATCTTGAGTTGAGAACTTGTTTCCCTCTTTTCTCTTATTAGTTGTGTCACTTTTAGGTTCTGTTTAGATGATTCATTTAAAGTTATTTCTGGAAAAGCTACAAGAGCTTCCTATCACACCATCATGTACCTGCAATGATCTTTTGGCCCAAAAATATAAAATTTGACACTCAATTTTTTCTTCATGTATTTGTTAATAAGTGAACTGTTCAGATCTTAGTTTTTTTAATACTAAGCTTCAAGCAAGCTTTTACAATCTCCTCTTTTACCATCATCAAGAGGCTTTTTAATTCCTCTTCACTTTCTTCTATTAGACCACTACATCTACATATATGAGATTGTTTATATTTCTTCAGGAAACTCTGATTACATTTTTTTATTCATCCAGTCTGACATTTTCTATAATATACTCTGTGTATAAGTTAAATAAATAAGGTGATAATACACAGCCTTAATGTACTCACTTCCAATCTAAATCAATTAGCTGTTCTTTGGTTGGTTCTAATGTATCTATCTATCTATCTATCTATCTATCTATCTATCTATCTATATCTATATCTATATCTATATCTATATATCTATATCTATATATCTATCTATATATATCTATCTATATATATATATATATATATATATATATATATATATATTTCTTGCCTACTCAGTCTCCTCAAGAGGCATGTAAAATGATATGGTACTCCCATCTCTTTGAGCACTTGCCAGATTTCATTGTGATTCACCTAGTTAAAGACTTCAGTGTGGTCAATGAAGTGGAATTATTTTTTTCCCCTGGAACTCCACTGTTTTTACCATAATCAAGTAAATGTTTGCAATTTGGTCTTTAGTAACTCTACTTTGTTTCCTGCTCTTCTAATAATTCTCAGTTCACATATTACTGAAAATTATTTCAAAGAATCTTAAGCTGATATATGAAATGGGTACAATTTTTCAATAATTTCAACATTCCTTGGCATTGCTCTTCTTTAGAATTGGATCATGAACTGATATTTTCCAATCCATATACTAAGGTTGTGTTTTCCAAATTTTCTAGCATAATGAGTGCAACACTAATAGCATAGTCTTTTAGGGTTTTCAATAGTTCAGTTGGAATTCTATCACTTCAACTAGTCATTATTAGCAATTTTTCAATAGATTTATTCATAATTTATTTTTAAATTAGATTTAAATTTTTTTCAACATTCAATTTCTTAAATTGTATTTATTTTTACCCAATTACATGCAAAGATAGTTTTCTAGATTTATTCTGTGGGAGGCTTTCAATTTCCTCATTTTTCTATTAACCTCCCTTCTCTCCCCACTCCTCATGATAGCAAACAATCTTATAAAGGTTGTAAATGTACAATTTTGTTAACATATTTCCATATTAGTCGTTTGTGAAAGAGAAATTAGAGCTAAGCAGAAAACATGAGAAAGAAAAAACATAAGAGAAATTTCAAAAAGTTAACATAGTAAGCTTTGCTCTGCATTCAGATCCCATATTCATCCCCTCCACCCCACCCCACCCCCCAGATGAGGATGGCATATTTTAAATAGTTCTTTCAGGATTGCCCTTGATCACTGAACTTCTGAAGAGAACTACATCCATCATAGTTGATTATCTCACAATGTTGCTGGTAATGTGTATAATTTTTCTCCTGGTTCTATTCACTTCACTTAGCACGCAAGTCTTTCCAAGCTTTTCTAAAGTCTGGTTGTTCATGATTTCTTACAGAACTATAGTACTCCATCAAATTCATATACCATAACTTGTTAAGCCATTCCTCAATCGATGGGCATCCCCTTGATTTACAATTCTTTATCATTACAAAAAGAGCTACTATAAATATTTTATATATGTAGCTTGTTCCCCCTCTATTATGATCTCTTTGTTATATAGACCTAGCAGTGGTACTGATGGATCAAAGGGTATGCTTAGTTTTATTATGCTTAGGGTATAATTCCCAATTGCTCTCCAGAATTATTGGCTCAGTTCACAATTCCATCAACAGTACATTGGTGTTTCAATTTTCCCACTTCAAAAATGATCATTATTCTTTTTTGTCATTTTAGCCAATATAGCATGTGTAAAGGGGTACCTCATAATTGTTTTAATTTACATTTCTCTAATCAATAATGATTTGGAGAATTTTTCATATGATTGTAGATAGCTTTAATTTCTTTATCTGAGATAAATCTGTTCATATCCTTTAATCATTTATCAATTAGAAAATGACTAGATTATTATAAATTTGACTCACTTCTCCATATAGTTTAAAAATGAATCCTTTAGGTGTGAAAATTGTTTTCCAGCTTTCTACCTTCCTATTAATCTTGGTTGCATTTGTTTTGTTTGTGAAAACACTTTTTGATTTAATGTCAAAATTATCAGTTTTGCAATTTATAATGTTCTCTAACTCTTCTTTAGTTTTACCCTTCTCCCTGTTCCATAGATCTGATAAATCTTATTTGGCTTATAATATCATTCTTTATGTCTAAATCCTGTACCCAATTCAACCTCATCTTACTATAGGGTATGAGATATTGACCTATGCCTAAATTTTGCCTTATTATTTTCCACTTTTACCAGTACTTTTTTCAAGTATGAGTTATTATCACAGCAGATTTCTATTAAATGAGTATTCAATTCAGTGGCTATTCAATATAATTTTTGTGCATTCACTTTTTTTCTTAAGTCAATAGGCAATTTGGTAAATTATGATGAAATAAATAAATATTAATGAATGCAGACAAATATTTCAGTAACTCACTAGATATAGAAACTTTTAATGTGGAAGAAATATAGCAGTTTTTGAAAAGTGCAATGGATGCTACAAAACAATTTAAAGATAAGATACACAGTGGGGAAACAAAACAAAACAAACAACTTTTCCAATTACAGCAACAAGGGAACTAGGTAGGCAGAATGTAATTATCTGTAACTGGAGTTTGGCCAGGACATTGGGCAGATTTTTGTAGTTTTCTGAAACATGTGTGATCTTGAGTGAAGAAAGGATGAGCATATATCCTCTATTTAACCTTTTACCCGAAAGATTGAAAATTTTAGAGTTTTCTGTACCTTGTACATAAGTGATAGTATTTCATAAGACATAAAACTATTTTCCCCATATAAGAAAATTCTTTCTTGAATTTTTGACCTTGAACATTGAAATATTAGAGAAAGAGATGGGAAGTTACTCCTGGTAGTTAAAAGGGAAACAACAATCCATATTTAATTTTAAAAAGATGAGCCTAGTATAATTTCAAATTTCAGAAAATTTTGGCAAATATCAAAATATGACTAAAATATCTTAAGAATGTCAACAAATAAGAAAAGTCCATTTCCCCCCACAGAGCCACATGTGGAAATTATTTTTAAAATAAGTTCAATTTTGCTTAGAAATATATCATTGCTTCCCAAAAAGCAACAACACAATAGAAACAAATGAAAACTGATATCTTTTATAACCTCAAGAACCCTGAGATGTGTGTCCAATAAATGTAAGCAGACATTATATTTTTTATAATCAGAGCAAGATGAAGATGTGAGCTGAATAAATGCTTTAAAAACATCATAGATCCTATTAGATGCAAAGATTGAAGTGTTAGGTACCTTTTTAGCTCAACTTTCATTTAATTTACTGCTTTCCATTCTGTACTCTGAAGGGAGTGAAAAAATCCTCTCTAATTTTTTTCCCTTTTCATGAGCTGACCAAGGAGATGAAATCTGGGTACTTTAATTACCATTCAGAGCCAAAGGCTTGGCCTTTGATATGGAAATCCCACTTCAGCTCCTGCCTTTTCCTGTCCCCTTTTCCTTCCAATCTCACAACATGAATTTTAAGTAGCTTTGTCGACACCTGGCAGTGAAAACTAACTGCAGCTTGTTCAAGTTAAGTTTTGCTGTTTGTTACATTTGTTTTCTTTCAACAAGTTGGAAAAAATCTGAAAACACTATAAAAAAATAAAATGAAGAGGGAAGAATGAATGAATAAGAGAATGGAAGATGTGAAAAGAAGCAAATGCAAGAATGACTCTCCTGGAATATCATAGATTTGTTAAATTTGTTTGTTTCCAGCCAGCATGGTGTGGACCATCCTTTATCTGACTACTCCTTCAACACACTCAAACACACACACACACACACACACACACACACACACACACACACACATTCAGACATACCAATGAAGGATGAAAGTTGTCAAATATAGTTACCCTGGTATTGTCATTTGCCTCCTGCATAATAACTCCCAGCTTTGCTATAACGATTAATTCCTCTTTTGTGTTGCTGTAATTAGACCCAATAGCCTCACTGCACTCATTTTTTGGTTATTTTCTAGGAAAAGATAGTCACCAGAAAAACAATCAATAGTTTGCGTCTTGGTTAACATTTTGGAAGTTTAAATAGGGAATAACATTATTTTGAGGAATTAGATGGCAAAATTTGACTAATCTGCAAGTGATTCTCATCTAAACATGCATTTCCATAAATGGATTTGTTCTGTAAATGTTTTCAGGAAAGAAAGAGGTGGTAAATACAAAGGGGATAGGTAAATAAGTCAAAACTGCTGTCATAGGCACTATTCAAAAATTCAAAAAAGGAAAAGAAAATTGAAATTAATTTCATTTTATTTACAAATTTTGTTCACTTAAAATGATTTTCTATTCTATTTCGAAAGGAAAATATGAAAGAGGTAAAGAAATGTCTCTCTATATTTTCAAGTGGCAAATATTAGTATTCTTTTCTAGAAACTTTTTAAAATTGCTTTTTCAGTCCTAAAAATAGTATTTAATTAATAAGATACTGTATTTAAGGACAGAAATCATCTAAAGTCTTTCTGAGTCTCACTTGGGAGTCAGTCTTCCATGCCTATTATTTAACCCCTCACACCAAGGAGCAGTTTACAAAATTTTCAGTTTGGCAATTACTGAATTAGAGTAAATACTTGTCTAGAAATAAACTTCTCAATTTTTAAACAATCTAGACTCAAACCTGTCCAATGCTTTTAGCTTCTGACCCTTAGCACTTTTCTGACTTTAGAAAATTCTAGTTGAAATTTTAAAAAAGGAAAAAAATACCTAGGGATAGAGACAAAATTTTATCAAATAACTGACAATCATTATTTGACAATTGTTCATGACCTCTGGTGTAAATTATCTACTTTGGTTTAAGGTTGGATAAACTTGGTTCAGTTTAAAATTATCTGTCAAAGTAGCTAAATTTTACCAATAGTGATGAAAATTATTAAAGAGCAATTCTCAATTTTGTGAACGCCTCAAAAGATTTATCCTATCATTGATTTTCTTATTTTTTCCTCATCTTTTTAATAAATATATTTATTTAAAGCAATGGGGTTAAGTGACTTAATCAAGGTCACACAGCTAGGTAATTGTTAAGCGTTTGAGGTCGAACTTGAAATCAGGTCTTCCTGACTCCAGGGCTGGTGTTCTATCCACTGTGCCCCCTCTTTTCATCTTCTTCAATTATTTCTCAAAAGTCAGAAGGTAGAAATTAAGAAGAGACTTTTTTGATAATAGAATTATAGATTTTGAATAAGAAAGGAATTGTCTTTAATTTAATTTTCTTATTTTATATAACATATATTACAATTACTAATAATAACTACTATAACTAGAAACCAATAAAATTTCAAGTTTAAAAACTCTTTGTAATTGTACTTCCTAAAATATCTGTAATATGGAATTGTATAACTTATACAAACATATAATTATAAAAATATAATAAAATACAAAAGAAATATCCTAAATATTCAAATGTCAATAAAAATTGTCTCTGACAAAGAAATTAGAACACAATTATGAAAATGGGACACCAAAATCATGTTTTATATTAATATAACAATGTAACAATGATGTTTAAGTATCTCATAGATCCTAGGGAACTCTCCTATTTTATGTTTAATGAATTTCTCAGATATTTGACCCTGTATCAACAAGATTACAATATTTAAAGCAAATATACCTAACCAAAAATATACATTAAGACATCATCTGAATTTGCAAAAAAAAAAGTAGTAAAACTATCCCTAAATCATCTAAAAAATTATCAAATATAAGTGACTCATCACCTGCTGGAACCAAATGACTATGGTCATAAATATAATTTTGGGGCTAATTGCCCATGCTTTACAGGATTTTCCATGAAAAGGAAATAGTTACTCTTCTGTTGGAGATTATTCTCTTTTGTAATAATTTATAGTAAGAAATTGTTCCTTGGGAAGTTGGATTTTAAAATTTTTATGTTGATTATATTTTATAATATACAATAATTTATCCAAAATTTATGATAACATAAAATAAATCTGGACAATAAGATTGATGCCGTGAGTTAACATTCTTGAAAGATTCATGAGTTCATAGTTTTGGAAAATACTACTATTAGTATTCAACAAAAACATCTATTATCCCATGATCAAACTGTTCAGTTTGGTCATGGAATAATAGATGTTTTTGTTGAATACTCCAAACTTTAAGGGTAAATCTTAGCCTAGACTTTGAAAATACTTCTATGATTGAACTTCAGGTCTTTTCAGCTATGATCCTCTTACATAACCTTTAAAAACCTAGGGTCACTTTCATGGTATGGCAAGGAACAATGAGTTTTCAATTTAATTCACCAATTGCTTTTGTTTTGTTATTTGTGTAACACCTAGTATGTATCTAGAACTCTATTATATCCTTAATGGGGAGTTATTTGTAAGTTGAGGATTTTGATGGAAACCACATTATAATAGCAAATATTCAATTTATTCCATGGTTTAGGGGATATCTTATGAATGTCAATATTTTGTGTGTGAGATAGTGGGGTTAAATGACTTGCCCAAGGTCATGTAGTTAATAAATAGCAAGTATCTGAGGTGAGATTTGAACTCTGATCCTCCTGACTTCAGAGCTATAGTTTTATCCAATGTGCTACCTAAGTGCTCTAGAAATATCGATATTAATAAGACCAGCAAGATAGCTAATTAGACCTTTCAGCCAAATTTCTTTAAACTTCTAACCCAGACAAATAATGAATATTTTTGCCCAATTTTGTGTGTTACACCTAAATCTGAAAAAAGAAGTCTGAAACTTCATGCCTTTCATAGAAAACAAGCAAAATCTCTGAGCTTCTTATATTTGAATCAATCCATAGGACTAGAAATATCTACTGATGTAGTTAAATTGGAGAATACCCCATGTAATAGTAAAGATTAACCTTAATCATGTCTAGGAAAGGACAGCAGAGGAGAAATTGAGAAAGCTTAAAGAATGGCACTTTTTGAGTTAGGACTTATGTACTTGCTTGTTTCTAATATTTAAATGTTTATCTCACTCTTTTTCTTTCTTTGTTTTTAGAAGGAACACAAGGAAAAGGGGAGTGTTAGCTGAATAAAAGGATTGAAATAAGTGAGAATATGCCTGTCATGGGAAGTAGGAACTCCATGATAGGTATAATCTTGGAGTAATTCTGTATTTTGAAAGACCAAGTTCTTGCTACATATATTTTCAATCTTAAAATGTTGGCATTTTGTCCTGGGGACATCTAGTACCCCAAATGGCTAAGGAAGGGGGGTTGGCATGGGGGGAAGGAAATGGAACTGGAGATAAGTCTTTGATGAGAAGACTGGTTATGGGCAACACAATGTGTGATATACAGTCATTTCAGCTATGGAGCACTATTTCCATCTTCCATTTCTTCTCTCATGAATAGGTATTTTTAAGAATAAACACAACAGAAAAAAAGGGAAGATGGGATAGATCTATAATTGTGTCAAAAAACTGATATGAATATAAAAGCTTAAAACTCATCCTCTAAAAACGTTAATTGCACTAAACAAATCTAAAAGCAAAAAATAAGGAAATTATAAGGAAATAATCAACAAATTAAATACAGTGTGGAATAAGCTGGAGGGGAAAAGAAATAGGAAATGAAGACAAGTAAAATATCATTTAAAATGGCACAGTAAAAGGAAATTTTAAAGAAATTTGAAAGGAGAAAAAGAAAGGAAGATTTTGGACTAAACATTTAACTGGATGTGAAATAAATGGGGAAAAGGAGTTAAATAATTGATTAAATAAGAAATTAAAAGAAAAAATAATTTAAGTTATATTCAAGAATTTGGTGAAGGGCAGGAAAATAAGAGGGGATAGTATTGGTAGAAGACTGTGAAAACAAAATTACATTTAAGTAATTAAAAACTGAACATGAAAATAAAACATCTACTTAAAAGAGTAAGGTTTTAATGCAATAAAAACAGGTCTTGTTTATAAGTGTAAGTAAGAATTGATTAAATTATTCCACAAAATGAAATAGGTTTACAAAATGGATAAAAAACAAGTTTTAATTAACTTTTTTATACTAGATATACACCTATAAGTAAAAGAATATCCTGAATAAATTTGAGAGGCAGCAATGAAATTCACTATGCAGCAGATTAATCAAAAAAGTCAAGAGTTGCAATCATTTTATTTGACAAAAAAAGAAAATGAATTATGCACAAACTATACTTATATAGAAAATGAATTAACATCAATCTAAAATATATGCAGCACATGGAATAGTTTCTAAAGTCATAAAAGTTCACCAAATTGCAAAAATACGCATCAAGTAACAGTATTAGTAGTATACTTAAATCTTCTCTCAGAAATGGTCAGATTTAAGAAAAATATAATCAAAAGAGAAAATATAGAACTAAACTAAATGTGAGAGAATTTATAAATAAAAGATTGTTCAACTTCTGAATAGGAACTTTAAAAAATTAGAACCTGGGGGCAGCTGGGTGTCACAGTGGATAGAGCACCGGCCCTGGAGTCAGGAGGACCTGAGTTCAAATATGACCTTAGACAATAATTTCCTAGCTGGGTGACCTTAGGCAAGTCACTTAACCCCATTGCCTTGCAGAAAAAAATTAGAACCTGTGCTGTCATTGAGAAATTATAAATAAAGGTAAAAAAACAATAAATGTAAATGCATTTTATCAAGATAATACTGAAATAAAAATAGTTTAACAGGGAGCACAACATGACCTAATGAAATAAATGGAGTATTAAAAATGGCATACTAAATTATGAATAGGCAAGAACAAATCAAATCATAGAAATACTTTACTAAATGTCTTTTGCATAACTTATACATTTCTAATATATAAACCTGGGAAGGAAAAAATAAAGGAAGAGAACTGTAGACCAATATGGTTGAGGACTATTAATCTAATCCATGTCAATATAATCCTGGTAGATCACAATTATACATATACATATACATATACATATACATATACATATACATATATGTGTGTGTGTGCATGTGTGTGTGTGTGTGTGTGTGTGTGTGTGTGTGCTTTTTTGGCAAATATGCACTATCATAAAGCTCCCTTTGGACTTTCTTCCTAACTCTCACTTACACAGGTAGGCTGGGTCTCTGGAACATTATTAGTTACTTCTTCCATCAGAGACCTATGAATAATCCTTATAAATTGAGAGGTTTATAGTATTTTTGTCCATAAGTAAACCAGGACATTACTTAATCTTTAATGATTCAAAGTTTCCCAAATATTAATCAATTACTCATTATCAATAAGCTATTACAGAGAGAACTTTATTGAGAAGATAAAAGAAAGATCAAATTGCAAATATCTCTGCACCAAAAATGATTGAGACATACTGTTAGACAAGTACATAAAAAGTCCAAGGGAAAATGAATTCATACTTAGAGGGAATATTGGCAAAGAAGTAATTCACAGTTTCTGATTGTCTAAGATGACTATTATCATCAAACTATTAACATAGTTAAGCACATTTTGGATAGATGATCAAAGAATAAACAGTACCCAAAATAAAATTTGTGAAGTATAAATATTCATATGGAAGATTCTTCAAAAGGACTGATAAGAGAAATGTAAGTAAAAACAACCCTGGCATTTCACCTCAAACCCATTGAATTGGCAAATATCACATGAGATGTGAATAATCAGTGTTAGATGGTTTCTGGAATAATAGGTACAATTTGTTTGTTGTCTTTCATGCTAGAAGGAGACCGTTACTATGTCGGGGTCAAGGTACAGTGTGTCTGAGTGTGGCTGATTAACCCAATGTGGACTTGGAAGGTTCCACCACATATCTGGAACAAATAGACCATTTGGCATGTAGATGTTTCTAAATCTATACATCTCATGTTTCTTTTGAGTTACTATAATTTTGTTTTGCTTACAGAGCACAATACTTTCATAGATATGGGTATAATATGCTGAGTGATCCTGTTCTACTGTTCCCCATGTCTTTCAATTGATTCCAAAGTTCTTTAGAGAGATCTTGAGAGTGTCCTTGTTTTACTTCTTTTGATATTTGTGTGAGCACTGGCCTTGTATGTTTGACATTCAAACAATGTGATCAGACCATTAGAACTGCATTCTCTACAGTAGAGTTTGAATGACTGACAGTTCAGCTCAAGAAAGTATCCAATACTTTGTCTTGCCAACTGATCTTTAGACTCTTCCTAGGACAATTCAAATAGAATTGATTCAGTTTCCTTGAATGGTGGTGGTGTACTGTCTAGATTTCACAGGCATACAACAGAGCACAATAGCTCTGTGGACCTTCAATTTCCTAGGCAGTCTAATACCTCTTCCATTCCACACTTTCCTTCAGATTCTCCCAAACACTGAGCTAGCTCTGACAATGTGCATATCAACCCCAAAATCTATGTTTACATTTGTGGAATATATACTGCCACAGTAATGGTCCAGAATATTTGAAATTTCTCTGTTTGTTGTATCTGGTGATTCCATGTATGGATGGTGTCATGCTGGGTAGCTGAGAACCTCAGTTTTCTTGCTAATTTTGTTAATTGTTATACCAAAATTAGCACAAGTGGCAGAGAATAGATCCTATCTCAGCAACAGAGGATGCATTGACTATGCAATTATCTATGGACAAAAAGTCTCAGTAATCCTCTCTACACATTAGTCCTGGCTTTTAGTCCTTTCAAGTTAAATAATTTGTCATCAGAATGCTAGCTAAGCTTTTCATCATTTTTGTATTCACTGAATGAAGATGCATGGGAGCAGCACATAGCCCTGCTTCATCCTTTGGTGACTAGGTAAATATAAGAACATCGTCCATTATATAGAATCTGTGCCAGCATGCCATTGTGAGACTGACTTACAATATTGATGAACTTCTCTGAGCAACTAAATTTTGCCATGATCTTCCACAAACTCTCATGAATGAGAGCATAAAAGACCTTGGTCAGATAGATGATGAATGTCAAATGTAAACCTCAATTCTACTCTTGGCATTTCTCCTGCAATTGTTGGACATCAAACACCTTATCAATCATTCCTCAGCCTTTTCTAAAGTCATACTAGCTCTTGGGTAAATGACCATCTTCCAGATGAAGGATCAAACTATCAAGAAGAGCTCTGACAAGTATTTTACAGTAGTTACTGTGATTTTCACAGGATAGTCTATTTCTCTTTCCTTTATGGAGATGGTAAATAGAGGTGTCCATGAACTCATGAGGGATAACCTGCTTTTATCATTTAACCCAGAAGATATCAGTCAGCTTTTGTATGATCATCAGAAGCCCTGCCTTGTAAATGTTAGCAGGAATATGATCATCATCAGACTCTTTGTCATTTGAGAGGGGGCTAATGACATTTAAAACCTCTTCTTCAGTTGGAAGTTCAGTTAGAAAAGGGTTGACTTCAACCCGAGGTATACTGTCAATGTCTTCAGAATTAATTGTTTGCTGGGAACACTATGGAAGTGTTCTCTCCAGGATCATGTCCATATCATTAATCAATGTGACTCTTTCAACTGAGATGAACCATTAGATCTTTGATAGTCTTTAAGACATCATAAAATCCTTAGTTTTCTTTACGTCTTGCACCTTTGCCTAAGTGAAGCTTGGTCTGAAGGTCACTGGGAGGAGTCAAGAAATATAAGCTGAAAAAAGCAAAATGTTCAAAGTAACTGTCTATTTAAACAACTTGGAAAAAAATGTCAGAATTCTGATCAACAAAAATTCCAGAGATTCTACTTTTCTTCTATCAAAGAGATAATCAAGTCAGGAGCAAGGCCCTTCCTCTCTAAAATTACTCTATGTTTTTGTTTTGCATTTTATAACTTCTGTTCATGTGGTTTTTCTCTAGGAAATAAGCTCCTTGATGGTAAAGACAGATCCATGAGTTTTCTTTTTTGTTTCCAGGTTTAGAAGAGTGCTTATTATAGTGGACATGAATGAATGGCATAATGTCACTTACTGTTTAGTGATTAATTCATCTAAATATTCATTTGAAACTATTTTAGAATCTTTTATTCACTTCTAACTTTAATTTGAAGAACATAGCATTACTGATGGGCTTTAGCTCTGAGTCTCTTTTCAGTTTGGCACATAAATGATATCACTCTGTCATACCTGAACTTTTTCAAAGAAATGTGCTTCTGAACTTTAATTTCTTTTCTACTTTACCATCCTAAATATGATGCTACCTCTAGCTACAAATTGGGACTAAACAGATGCTAGCCATAGGTAAATTGTCATTATTGTTAATGGTCAATATCATTCAAATTTCCATATTTTTACACAAATTCTAACTATTAAATTTCCTAAAAAAGATGATGAAATAATAACCAAAGTGTAGAACTGTGTTACTTTGCTGAATATAGGTTTTGCTTGAAGCAAATTAAAGTACAAGATTAAAAAAAAAGAATCTCTTCCCAAATGGATTAAAAACTCAGTGAAATGATCATTGTGGAGGTTATTATGGTAATAACTTTGTATGCATTTGACCCAGGCAAGACTTTTCTAGAGGATTACTGTAATACTTAACATTTTTATTTTCTCAGAATAATTGTTTTAAAATATAAGTTCCTTAAAGAAATTTAAAATCAGATTTCACCTTTGGGCCAATCAGAAATTAAATTCTTGAAAACCTGTAGTTATCAATTGTTACATGGCCTTAATCCTTTTGGAAAGTGTTTCAGATCTTTATTCTAGGAGTTATTAGGTTGGAAAACAGCTTCTAGGCAAATGATGCTATTCAAAAACCTTTTGCACCAGAAATAATGGTCATATTATTTCTGCCTCATAAGTAGTCTTCATGTCTGATGTCTATTTTCCCTAAAATTTCTATTGTTATTTGACAGTGTCTCTTGTTTTTAAAATGTAGTAACCAAAAAAAGTATATGAATAGGAATGAGATGAACAATATTATTAGTTATAGTGAGTAGTTTAATGTTTTTTCAATATTATTTAGACCTCTATTTTACCTTTTCACTCAGACTATTCTTGAATATCTACAAAGTATTTAGATATCTAAGTTTCTGCTTTGTTCTTCCCCAAGAAAATACCATACTCAAGGCAAAATTTCTCATTTCTTTAGGAATATTATTCTTTCTAAATTTTTGGAATCTTAAATTTAAAAAATTATTTTAGAAATATTACTACATTAGAAGCTTAATTAGAATATTACTACATTCTTGAAATTAAACAAACATATTTAACAATAATATTCCTTACCATGTTTCTAAGATAATTCCAAGTAATTAAAACATCGAGTTATTTAAAAAAGAAAAAATGGTTAACTAAAACAAAATGTTCTGGGGGTTTCCAGAGGCACACTCAGAAATGGACCGAAAAGGGAAAGTTGTTTAGAAAAATAGGATCCTTGAAGTAAATGGAATTACTTAAATTTGTTTTGAAGATTTCAATTATAGGATTCATTTCATTTTATTTAAATAACTTATTTTACTTGACTTCTCAATATGTCAAATACTCTTATTTAATTAAGTTTATGCGCTGAAAGTAGGGGAAATGCATATAGTCTAAATGTATATCTATCTACAAATATAGATATGCAAACATGTACATGTATATACACATTTTTAAATTTTGATTTGCATCTGATTAGGCAAATAATAGATTGTATGTATATAATACATTAGGTTTACCAAATACTTTATAACTGTTATTTTATTTTATCCTCAAAACACCTCTAAGAGGCAGCCTCTATTTCATCCCATTTTATGAATGAGAAAGCTATGTCAGACAGAGACCAGTTGTTGGCACACAGCTATTAAGTATCTTAGGATTTGAACTTAGATTTCCTATGTTTAGATCCAGTATGTTATCTGCTCTGTCACCCATTCCCACCTGCCATAGAAATTCATTTACACAAGGAAGTAATATATATAGATTTTGCTTTATTTACTTTTTTTTTAAATATTGATTGGGGCAGCTAGGTGACATAGTGCTTAGAGTACCAGCCCTGGAGTCAGAAGGACTTGAGTTCAAATCCTACCTATGACACTTAATAATTAACCCAGCTGTATGTCCTTGGGCAAGTCACTTAACTCCATTGTCTTGCCAGATAGATAGATAGCTGCATTTTATCATTAACCATCATTTAAAATATATTCTTTCATCAATAACAAAAAATAGAATAAAAATGAGTGAAAAAATAGCTCACTAAAACTAATCTACAATACAGTAACTGAATCAATAGCATGTGAAATGTTCCACAGTCAAAGTCCCTCACCTCTGCAAAACATGAAGGCAGATACATTTTCCCCTTTCTTCAGTTTCCTTTTTTTTTTTCTTCAGGGTATTTCACTCAGTCTATTTTCTTTCCTTTTCTTGCTCTTTATTGTGTTTTAATATTATTTGTAATATGTATAATATTATGACAATTCTACTTTGTTCTGTAGTGTTTATATATACTTTTCTTTGCTTCTAAGTGTCAAATGTGTTTGGTGACTTCTGAATTGATGTTGAATTGATTTTTTTCTTGTTTTTAACTGGCATGGAGTCTTATAAGACCTTATTCTATATATCTTATTTGTTTAAATGCATATCTATGAATGTCTATACACATATATATGGGGACCAGTGAAAATGAAATGAAGGGAGATAGAATTAAGATAATAATCATCAAAATGCAAGTGTCAATAATAAATATTGTCCCTTATTTTGATTCAATTAATTGAATTGAGCAAAAAAAAAATTTGTAAAGCACTTAAAACACATGATTCACTAAACTAGGGGTTAAAGTTTTAAATGACAAGTCCTTTTCTCTTCTGCTGTGTCTCTGAGATCAAAATGAAGTTCAATCCTTTTGTGACCTCTAACCGAAGGAAGAACCACAAGAGGCATTTCAATTCCCCTTCCCACATACGGAGGAAAATTATGTCTTCTCTTTCTAAGGAGCTGAGACAGAAGTACAATGTCCGCTCCATGCCCATTCAAAAAGATGATGAAGTCCAGGTTGTTCGAGGACACTACAAAGGACAGCAAATTGGTAAGGTAGTCCAAGTTTACAAAAAGAAATATGTGATCTACATTGAGCATGTGCAGCACGAGAAGGCTAATGGTACAACTGTCCATGTGGTCATTCATCCCAGCAAGGTGGTTATCACAAGGCTAAAACTGGACAAAGATTGCAAAAAGATCCTTGAACAAAAAGCCAAATCTCTCCAAGTAGGAAAAGAAAAGGGCAAATATAAGGAAGAACTATCGAGAAAATGAAAGAGTAAAAATTATATGGCTGTAATTAAATTTCAAGAATTAAAAAAAATAAATATTTCTCAAGTTATATCATTCCTATCTTTACAAAGCTAATGATCTTCTAGGGAATGATTAGACTTGAATGAATGACAACAGGAATAAAAAATGACTAAATGAATATAGATCTTGATAGATTAGAAGACAGAAAAAAGAGGAAAGTGAGATTTGTTAGGTTAGGACCTGCTTTAACTAAACACTGCATCTTTCTACTCCATCCTCATGGCTCTCATAGGGTTCTTTGCAATGTAGGAACATAATAAATATAAGATTGAATTTGGCTTAGCAGAAAAGGTCTGACAGATTAACAAGAAGAAGGTAGAGGGGGATTCCTTGATAACTCTGAGAGCAGTTTAAAATGGAGAGTTCAAAATACTGGCTTTTTTTCTGTGATCTTTAGGCATGCCATTGGGAAGGAGGCTGCTGCTTCACTAGTTTGATGGAGACAGAGAATATTTACTATTTGAGGTGTAGACAGGTAAGTGTTAAACACTTGGCATTGTGATTAGAATGCTGGGCCCAGAGTCTGAAAGACTCATTTTACTAAGCTCAAATATAGTCTCAGACATTTTCTAGTTTAGTGCCTTTACTAGCAAATCACTTAAATTTTGTTTGCCTTGGTTTTCTTATCTCTTAAATGAGTTGGTGAAAAAAATAGTAAATGGTTTCAGTATCTTTGCAAAGAAAATCCCAAATGGGGGGATCACAAAGAGTCAGACATGACTGAAAACAAGTAAATAACAAAAGACATTATTTAATGAGATTGAATGGAAGAGGGCTGTGAGCTGGTTTCATCGTCATGGTCATATCAATATGGGGAATTAAAAGATTTTTGTTTTAGTTTGGAGATTGATATTGGCTTTATGTTTCAACTTAGCCTCCTCCTTACATTGCTCACACATAGTTTAAGTCAGTATGTAAAACTAGTATAGATGAAGTCATTATATTAGGACCAATAAAACATTGTCTGTATGAATGATATCAGCTACACTTTCTCTTCCCATTCTTATGGGGGGTGGCACCATTTTAGAGAACTCTGAATACCAGGCAGGATTTTACATTGTTTTAGTAAGCAATGTGTGGTCACTATATGTTTCTGAATAAGGGTATTGACTTAATCAGACCCATCTATTAGAAAAACTGCTTTGGAAATTATATGAAAAATGCATTATTTAAGGGAGCCTGGAAGAATGGAAAAACAGATGAAAGGTAATTATAATAATAAAATATTATTATTATATAAATATATATAATTGTATATTATATAAAATATAATTATATTAAATAATTACATATATTATTATTTAATATAATATTATTGATATAAGCAAAGGGAAAAAGAAGTCACAACAGGCTAGGAAATGAAAATGAAAGAGAAGGAAATGGCACTAGAGATATTTAAAACAATCATATAGGGAATATAGGTAAGAAAGGGAAAATTGACAAATGATTGCAATTTTAGTCTGTGGAACTGAGAAAATGGTAATGTTATCAAAAGGAAGTTGGTAAGTGAAGAGTAAGGACAAGGTAAGAAGAAAGGATACCCTGAGTTTTGGACACATTAACTTTTTTTTAATTTATTTTAAGGCAATGGGGTTAAGTGACTTGACCAAATTCACACATCTAAGCAATTATTAACTGTCTGAGGCTGTATTTGAACTCAGGTCTTCCTGACTCCAGGGCTGCCCCAATTTAAATTAATGGGATAGCTAGTGGAAATTGCCGGTATATTCCATTCTCTGATCCCTAAAAGAAGCAATTGTCTCTGGAAGAGAAAGTAAGGCTATTTGTTCACTTAAATCCAATTCACTGGCATGTCCTGGAATCACTTCCTTGATGTCATGGTCCACTTTGAAAACAAAGTATAAACAACAACTTCTGTATATGGTGGTAGCATCTGGCCCACTGAGAAATCAATGATCATTTGGGCAATGTAGCTACCTACTTTTTCTTTCCTCCTCAACCTCTCCCTCTCCCCCCCCCATTCCTTTTCCCCTCCCCTCCCTTCCCCTCTCCCCTCTCCTCCCCTCTCCTACCCTCCCTCCCCTTCCTTCTCATTCCCAAAGGAATATATATTTTGATCACTGAAACCTTACAAGTATATTGGGGTTTATTGGTTGAATTTCTTTTTTGAGCACCATACACAAATTACTCTGTCTCTTATTGATAAGTCAACAATAGGACCCAGGACAAGACTGAAAGGGGCCAAGCTCTAATTAACATCATTACCTTGTTACATATACCTTACAGCCTATAATTTCATAATGTGAAGGGGAAGAGGGAGTGGAGGATTCAACTGATCAAGGGTGCCCAAATCAACCCTGACTATATAAAGAATTGTATGTTTAAAGTTGGAGAGGGGCTTAAATAATATCTAGTGTAACTCTCTATTTTTATGTGTATTATATATCTACTCTATGCAACAGAATTTCCTAGTAAACATACATAGAATATATTACAAAATATTGTTATTATTTATTTAGATTTACAAAAAGAATTTAACTGAATTTCTCTAGAAAGCGCAGTGGATAGAGCACTAGATTTGGAGTCAAAAAGATCCAAATTCAAATCTTGCTACAGACACTGCTAGCTCTGTGACCTAGGACAAATCACAACTTTCATCTGTCTCAGTTTCTTCAGCTTTAATAGTAATCATTGGATTATAATGATTTAGTTGAAATATATATATATATGTATATATGTATATATATTATATATGGCACTTTTTAAACTCCAAAGTGCTATATAAAATAATAGCTATATTATTTTTATTATTTTAATAAAGAGGAAAGGTGAAAGTTAAGTGACAGTTCAATGAAATCAATTCAAAATTGACTGAATGACTTATTCAAAGATTGGAATTAATGGTCTAATATCAACTTAAAAACTCTAATGTAACATATTCAGGTTAAATATATAGTTTAACAATTATAATCATACACTTAGAAAAATCCAGATAACTGAAAGGAGAAATTAGCTAGCAATTTGAATAATAAAATCAAGATCAGACAAATTGTGACAAGTTAGATTACTAGATCAAATCCAGTGGCATTAAATTTGGTAAAGTAAATAGGTGACTCTGACTAGGTGATTTCATAGTGCTGGACGTGGAATCAGCCAGATGAGTTCAAATTCTCCTCATGGAGAATTTCCTAGCTGTCTGATCATGAATGAAACACATAACCTCTCTCTTCTTGAGTTTCCTTAATTCTGAAATGAGGATATTAATAGCACATAAATCATAGCATTTTGTGAGGCTCAAATGAAGGATCATGTTTGTAAAGAATTTAATTGTTTGATATACAGTAGGTGCCTAATACTTGTCCCCTGTCACCCATGATAAAAGTTTATTATACAATCCTCTTTCTCATCCAATTTAGACCAAAATGGTTATTTAACACTGATAAATTTCACAATAAAAAAAACACATTTTTTTCTTGATTTTTGATGTGGGTTTGCTTGGGGATTTTTTGGGAGAATGAGGAATAATTTATGGATGCCTCATATGAGCCACTGGTATACTCATGATGTTAAGAGAATAAAGGGAGTGCTTTATCCATACTGAGTGAGCTTGTGAGAAGAAATATTCAGGAGTTGTTCAACATGGTAATCTCTATTGAAGGATGGAACTTCCACAACAATGAAATGAAAGATCTCACTGGATATTTGAGTATTTAAATGATTAGGAACTTCCATGACAACCCATTTCTGCAATTAAGATATGAAATAAGAATTAAGAAAATATTATATCTGTACAACTCTATGTGAAAATAACTCAAAATAAGAATAAAATTTATTTTGACTAACATATTCTGAGGTAATGTACTGATATATTAAAAGATTTCTCATCAGTTTAACTCATTCTATTTATTCAGTAGAATATTAGGATGAGTTGACTCCAAGAAAAGCTATCCATTAATATTGATAATTTACTTACTTGCTTATAAAGTTTTATGGAAATATTTTGGAAGTAGTCCTTATATTAAATTAGTAAGATTAAAAGAGCTTCTCCTTTTTTCATTTGCATTTCTAAATAATGCTATAAACAATTCCATAGCCTTTGCTTACAATCCTTTTCCCAAAGCCTTTGTCAAAAATTCATGCAGTATATGGACATATATGTTTGTGTGTGTCTGTGTCTGTGCTAACCTCAGATTTTTAAAATTATCTGATGTTTAGTAGTCTTATTTTTAAAAGTCAGTCAAAATGTAGTCACTAATTTTTATAATGTTTTTTCCCCTTCCCCTTCTTCATTTTCCCCTGAACATCTTTAAAACCACATCAGTTCATCATTTTCTACTTCATTCCATTTGTCTATCTTATTAGTATCATTGTTTTCTGAATAATGCTGGAAAGAATACAAGAAATACAAGTGTCAGAAAAATTAAAAACAAACATTATACAGAGACGATAGTTAAGCTTGTAGTAGGTATAAGAAGTTTCTAACACATAACCGATGAAGAGCTTCAAAGAATAACAAAAATAAAAGATGTCAACAAGAGAAAGTATTCTAGAAAGGAAAGATTGGCTGGTTGCATAGTTAAGAGTTCCAATGATACCCTTATGATGTGAGGAAAAAATAAGAAAATCTCCAATATGTAAGGAAATTACTAGCAAAATTGCTAGGAAATCCATTCCATACGTAATTAATTTTTAACTAGTAGTGGCCGAATGTTTAAAATCAACTTCAATTTTATTCACTATTTGTTTTTAATTACTACTAAGAGTTTTAACCAACAAATATTCATTTTCAAAAAATATGTTATATAGGGCAATCTTACATTACAGAGACTTCCAATGAAGTTCACAATCTATTGGAGTTATTGTTCTTATCCCAGGAATACAGATTTCTCTTTAGATAAAACAGTGACATTATTATCATTATATTTGATAAATGCAATTAATACAGGACTTTTAAGTAATTCATGATTCTTCAATTCAGAGTTTTCCAAATTGTGGCTCAGGCTCCCCTAAGAAGGTATAAGGTGGTAGGATTGAGGTTGAATGTTGTGGACAAAACTTCCAGTTATTTCCTTGTGCAATTCCATGTAAATACATTCTTTTTTTTCATTGAAAACAAAGTTCAAATCCAAGTCAATGAAGCATGATTATCAGAGTAAATTTACTCTAAATGACATTGAATGCAGTAATCTTATTAGCATGGTGATGTGCAGAAAAGTTCAAATTTGTGTACCAGTTTGTTGTATTGAGATGCAGACCTGATACTGATATACCAGTCTCTATCAATCAGAGAAGGGTCTTATCATTTCTGAGTTGGGTCATCATGCAATTGCAGCAAATGAACATTATGGTAGCTAGGTGGCAAAAGGGAGAGTGCTAAACCTGGAGTTAGGAAGATTTGGTTTCAAATTTCACTATAGATATTTACTAGCTATGTGGCCCTGGGCAAGTCACTTAACCTCTTTCTGCCTCATCCTTAAAATGGTGATAGCAGTAACACTCATCAGAGTTGTTATGAGAATCAAATGAGAAAACAATTATGGAATACTTAGCATAGCTCCTCTGCTATACAATTATTAACTATCTTCTTTATCATTACCTTTTTATTGTGTAATATTTGTGTGTTGTTTAAAACTAATAAATTATTAATTTGTTTGAATAAAATATGAGGTAAAATATTATTTTAGGAACTTTTTTTATGAAAAGTATGTGGGACTGGAACAGCACTTTTTCTTGTAAAATTTGGAGAGGCTCCTATATAAATAAGCATAAGAAAAAAGAAAAAGCTGATCAAAAGCCTTTACAATCCAAAAAGTTTACAAATTATTTCTTGAAGAAATGTGCAAACAAAATAGTATAGTAACAAATGCAATAGCATTTTATGGGATTGAAAAATAAATAGAACTTGCTACCAATATCAGAAAAATAACTAGCTGCTGCTAGTTTGTTCTCCTCTCAAAATCTGGGGTCACCAATAAGCCTTATGCTGCTTCTCACAATTAATTTGTTTAAAGTAGCAACATTAAAAACTAGCATTCAATCTCTCCTTTGTCAGTGGGTCTATTTGATCTATATGGACAACTCTATCATGGGAAAGCAACTGAATAGAATAGAATAGAATTCAATATCTACATAGTTATTCCTGGTTTCTAAACTCTTAATAGCACATTGCCTGATAGATCATTTTTTACATGAAATCAAACTATATTTACAAAGATGATTTATATTAGTTATGTGGTGCTGAATATTCACTGAGAGGGGTAATTTGCTATCATTCCCAATTATTTTATTCTAAATTTACTTACATATCAGGTATAGTTAAATAGTACTTGAGCAAAATTAATTTAATACATATAGATTTTCTCAAACTCTAACAACTAGCATAATACTGGAAATTACTGATTTAGTTCTCTATAGTCTGCTTCTGACTATTCCCCTAAACCTCATTGCTGACTAAATTATGAACAGAAATAGTCCTGTCCCCAACAGTTGCTCTGCTGTATCCAAAGAGAATTTCTCAGAAATTATTTTGCTGTTTCTTTGAAACCATCAGTTTCACTACTCACTTCTAAAAACTTCCAAGGTAAACCTAAACCTTGCCCCACAAAAAGAAATAAAAATAGTTCAGACACTAGAACTACTGTGCAAGTAAGCCTACCTTGAAATGATTTCTTGAAAAAGCAGAAATACTGGAGCATAATCAATGCTGCTAAATGGATCCACTGAGGGTAAAAGTTTTTTTTTTAATGCCAGATAAATTCTTGGCTGTAGGAGAAACTAGTAAAGAGGAGGTTAGACTGGAAGTTCATGTCTCTACTTGCATATAATAGGACATATACCAACCTTCTCACTCACTAAGTATGTTTTGGAGGAGGCAGGGGATTCATCTACATGAGGGAGATTCTGTATTGAGCATTCCATAATACCAGCAAAAAACAGGTCCAGACCTGCTTCCTATCCTACCCCATGGGGGGTGGGGTGAACTATTTAGAATATTATATCATTCTATAAACATTTTGAATTCTGTTCTCAAATATTTATGAGAAAAATAGTATCTGGTATTTTAACCATTTAGTAACATACATTACACATATTACAAAAATATTATAATGGTCCTCAAATTTAAATCCTTCCCTAAGCATAATTGTCTCTTAAGCTTTCAAGGTTAGAACCTGCAAGAATAGATTAGCAGGACATACACTGAACAGGAACATCTCCTCTGTACTGATTGTGATTGGCATTTTTGTTGTTGGAAGTAAATGGATGAAGTAAATGGGGAAAAGGGAGCTTTCATGACAGATGGTGAAGTTTACTTCAGAAGTGTATTTTCTTAATGTAAAGGAAAAAAGGAAAAAAAGAGGGCATCTAGATGGCAAAATGGGTAGAGCACCAGCCCTGAAATTATGTGGACTTGAATTCAAATACAGCCTCAGACAAGTAGTAACTATGTGATTTTGGGCAACCCTGATTGCTTCACAATTTGAGCCATCTCCATATCACCACTGGACTTAAATGGCTCTGGAGAAGAAAGTGAAATTGGAGACTTAGCACAGCACCGCCCTCACTCAAATTCAGTTCAACTACATGTCATAGCATCACTTCCCTGATGTCATGGTCTTCTTCAAAAATTAAGGACAAACATCATCATCACCTAAAATATGAATGCTGAGTCATGGAAACATTGAAATCAAGTTTCCAGGTCACATCTTCACATTTGATTTTTTTTGGGGGGGAGCACAAGTAAACATTAGAAAGATGCTAAAATAAGCAAAGAGAAAAAATAATGTGTATAAAAATATGAAAACCTTTGGAAAAACTGTTGCTAGTCTCCACTATGGTTTTTTTAAATGTATTTATAAAAAGGAATCTAAGTGTAGTAAATATGTCAGGGGAAAATTTTTTTGAAATAGGTTATCTTCCTAACTATCCCCAAAGCTTTTGGACAAAAATAGACATAAGCATTTAGGAAACTGTTACTAATAAATACATATTTATAGCTTCAATAAATGTAGCACTTTTTAGAAAGATCAAGGTTAAAAAATAGAGTTATTATGTGAGAGTGGACTTTCTTTTATTGCTCTCAATGTTTCTTTATGAAGAGAGCAAATCACACAGCATTATAGTTTAAATACTTATTATAGTCTTTTTTATGTTTGAATTTAGTTAAGCATGAGACCAAACTAATAGATAGTATACAATATTTTGTAATGCGATTTTCTTACCCAGTGTTGAGAAAAAGTTTTCTTTACAGCTTCTTTGCTCTTATCAACAGGATCAAGCAGGAGCTGGGTCATCAGCGAGAATATGCTAGACAAATAAAATTAAAGTTAAATTTTTTTTTGTTCTTTTGAGAATATTTAGCATGTTACTTTCAGGGTGAGAGAATTACTGAGGTTTCAAAATTAATGATGGCATTCTTTGCAAAAGGTGTATTATTAAATGGCATAGGAATTCACTTAAAAAGCTAATTTCTCAGAAAATATTTCATTTGATTCAATGTAGCAGTTATAGAGAAGATGTCAACCTGCAATTACAGAGAAGGTGTCAGTCACATCTGTAGAAAAAAGATTTTTTTTTCTCACCTGGGAGTTTCCAATATCGGTAAAATCACAGATTTAATCCTGATCCTATTATTTTTTTCTTTTTAAGATAGTTTAACCTTAGCATGTTTGTTCACATACAGGTTACAATATGAAGTGAGAAACATTTAAGAGAGTGAATAAGCGAAAATGTAGAAGAAACGGGGAATGGGGTCCTAGGCACAAAAAAAGAAGTGATAAAAAAGGCATTTCTGCTACTGAAAAAGAGAAGACAGAGAGAATGATCAAACATGTAGATATAGAAATGTGTAAGTGTATGTTTCAGGAAGTTAAGATACTTGATAATGTAATGATCTGTGCCTTCCCCAAAAGAACATGGTGAAGTCACCTTTAGAGAACTGAATTACACATAATATTAGCATTGGAAAAGTAACTCAAAGGTCATATCCTCCCAATCCTTTCTTAAACAGGAGTCCTCTCTTCAACATCTTTGGCAAATGACCACACTAAACTTCTGCCTTAAAAGACTATCAGCATTAGAGAACTCAGTGGTTTACTCAGAGAAGTGATACTGAGTTTGAAAAGCTGAAGAGAAATGAGTAAAGGTATGAAATGATAAATTTAACAAAGGAGATAAGCTTAAAAATTATGTTAGTGAATCTTGGAAGCTACAGTGATAATTAGGTTCTGCCCCATCCTATTGGAATGTTTGAAAAATAATAGCTGGCATTTACATAACAATTTAAGATGTTCAATGGTCTTTACGAATATATCATTTTTCTGTATTATTGTGCAAAAAACATGATATCTGTAAATATTACAGGAGGTAGCTGCTATGAAATGAGGCAGTCAAGTTAAACGACTTATCCAGGATCATAGAGCTAGTAAGTATCTAAGGCTGACTTTGAACTCAAGCTTTCATGAGCCAGGGGTCTAGCCCTTCATCAATTAGGTTACCAGCTTTCTCTAGAAATCATGGGAGGAAGTATCCCTGAAAAAAACTCAACTATAATGAATGCAAATTTTTGTAAGCTAAGAGTAAGGATAATATAGAGTATATATAATATTTCATCAAAAATAATTTTAAACAGCTTGCTACATTTTTGCTTCTTTTATTCATTTCATAATTTTCACCAAATACCTCCTGTCAACTAAAAAAAAAAGTAAAAACAACATATTCTACTACTACCTCTCTCCTCCTCCAAACCACCCCAAACAAATTCCAGTTTTTAGTTAAGTGCTAAATGCACAGTAGTGTTTGACCTGCACGGGGAGGGAGGATGGAATTATCTGACGGAAAAGCACAACAGCAGCCAAATTCACTTAAAATATAAGACAGCTATTTTATTTGTCTGATCACAGTCATTATGCAACATGGGAATTCAGAGGTAGTATTTTACCCACAAGAGGGAGCCTCTATTTTTTTATGTTTTTACAATATAAGAGAAAAAGTTAAATTAAAATATGAAGTTCTTAATAATTCTTGCTGAAATCATAATATTCATGACAATAAAATTTTATGAAATCAGATTTAACTTGCCTCATTTATCTTTATAAATAATAAATTATTATATCAGAAGATAGAAAAGAATTAAAAATAAATATTAAATCTATTGTAATTATATTTCTATAAAAGTAACTATTGCTATTCCTACAAACCACAGTAAGAATAAAGATGTCAACTGCCAAAGCAATGTGACAGAATTTATTATTTTTTATTTTTAGATGCTTAGAAACATTACTTTTCTAAAACTGCTTTGAGCTATTAGGAGTATTCTGTTATTTAGTTTATTTAAACAGGAGGGGAATTATTTTTAGGCTTTTTCATATTGGAAAAGAGGCTTCCACAAGCAATCTTCTCTATACTTGTAGAAAAGATATGATTCATTTTAAAAGCCAGTGCAATGTCACATTCTCACAAAATCACATACAAATTTTTCAAGCACAAGTCATGGTCCTAAGATAGTTTTATAACTTTCTTTACCTATAAATGGCAAATTGTGAGTTTTTAAAATAAACTTAAATGTTATCTTACTTTTTCTCATCATATCCCTTAATGTCCTTTGCATCATAAATACTTCCTATATTAATTAATAATTGTAAAGATTTGAAGGACAGGAAAGTTTATGAATTATATTAGAAAAAATATCTACAAATACTCTAATTTCAAGTGTTCTTGCTTTTATTGTAAGCAAAACAAGCAAACAAAAAAAACCACACACTATATTCAGGATCATGTAAGTGAGTTGAAATTTGTTTCATAATTCCCTCCGTGGAAGTGTCACCAAAAAGACAAAATAAGAAATATTTCTCCCACCCCCTCCATCCCTAGGGTCCTCTTCTCAATTCAATGCCCTCACTTTGTGCTTCTGTCATAAGTAGGAGCTTGAGATAGAAGGGGTTAACAACTGCTGGTCTTCTTTCTGGAATGTCCAACCTACCCATTAAGAGCATTTTTTCTTAGGAACTGTGAGTCTAATGGACCTAAAATCAATACCTTATAAATGACATAGAAAAAAATATTCATTTTATAGACTAATGTACTCTAGTGCCTGAATTGTATTTACACCCTCTATTTTAAAGAAGGAACAACAATCCCATTCCTGCTAGGAAAAGGTTGCTCAGTCACTCTGGTGATGCTCTGAAGAAATTGACTGTCACCCCCACCCCAAATACCCCCAAGTTTGAGAGTCAGGGAGGGTGAGTATTAGCAAAACCTCACCTCTCTCAGGGAGACTTTACAAAGACTATTTCGGTTTTTTCTTTGGTTTATTTTTTAAATCTTGTGAGAGATTTTTTTCCTCAAAAATAAATGCTACTTTTAAAATAAATTCAGTATAGTCTGATCAAAAGCCCAGGGGCTATAGGACTGACTAACATGCAAAATTAACAAAACTAAACAACACACAGTTCCTCCACATCATACAACAAGCCAGTGGATACTAGACCAGCTTTTCAGGCTGAAGGTCTCTCCTTTACCAGATGCAGCAGGGGACTCCAAATAAAGTTGCCTGGGACTATTATGATAGTAGCCTTGTAAGCAAAAGAGCTAAAGAGAAGAAAAATTTCACTTACGATATTTTAATCAGAAACAATGAGATCTTAGAGTTAATAGAATTAAATAATTCAGTGTCTTTCAAAGGCAGGACAGTTAAAGAGTTGAAAGGAAACTCTGAGTACAATTTTTCCTTTCTAGAGAAGAAACAGACTTCCAAAGAACAGAACTAGTCAGATTACACTTAGAATGAATAATAATTATAGTGAAATATTAGCATATTATAGAACAATAATAATTAGTCTGGATTTGAACCCATGTTCCTTGATTGCAAAATCATATATTAGCCTTGCCACCTTACATACTCATAACTCCTAAAGTCAATAGTAAACAGTTAAGTGATTGCTAGCATTCCCATGTTTTATATTTAAATTAATTTTTCATAATGCAATAATAATTTTATATCAAAGAAAAAATGATAAATTACATTGAAAGAAACTTTTCTAGGAAAAAAAATCACTGTGTTATTTCCTCATTCTAAAAGATACAGAGCAAAGTAGCTGTGGTTAATGAATAGGGAGGCTATTTTAAAGGAGCCATGGTGCTATGCAAATTTTAGCAACAGGTCAGTCTGAAATTTTCTCTTCAGTTTACTGGCTCAAAAAAAATCTATATGGTTATGAAATAAATTTTAAAAAAAACTCTGTTGTTCTTTAATCCATTTGCCAACTGAGTCATTTATCCTCTATTAGATAAAGTATAATAGACTCTACGGAAAGGGTCACTGGCCTTCCATTTAATGATATTGCCAGCACCAATCTACATTTTCCCGGCAGTGTCCCTCAACACAGAATAAATGGCTGATCTCTTCACAATAACAGCTGATTTCTATTTATTAAGCTAAAAAGGTCACCATTTTCTACGGCTGGGCCGCCCTGCACTATTGATAATTTTATGCATAAACAAATGGCAAATTTGTGCCACATAAATATGCATTAGCAATTACTTTTTCCTCAAGCAACGTTCACCGCATGCAAATGTATACCTCATAGGGCCTGGTGGCTTTTGTTTTAGCTCTTGAACAGTGAAACAAAAGAGCACAATAAACAGTTTAAAATTGCCAATCAATAGGCAATGCAAATTCAAAGGTAAATGGCAAGAAAGTTGCTCATATACAGCTAAACAAAAATATAACAAAAATGATGTGGGGTAGGGGGTGATTGTGGAGTGATTTTCCTCTTTTAAAAAAATCCATATTATATTTTTCTCCTTTTTGATAATAAAAAGGCTAAAGAACTCTTGACACTTATAGCTAGCTAGGCTGGTGCTAAAACAGATGCCAGATGGAGAAGTGGAAAATACACAAATACACTCTCTCTCTCTCTCTCTCTCTCTCTCTCTCTCTCTCTCTCCCATATCTTTTAAGAGAAAAAAGTATCGGAGAAGAGCATAGTCAGAAAGTATTTCAGAGCTATTACTTCCTCAGAGTGCTGTGATTTTGAATTTTCTTTTCAGATTTTCTTCCTTTCCCTCATTCCTTTTCCCATTTTCCTTCCCTCCCACTGCTATTATTTCTTGGGGGAAATAGGATTATGACTAAAAAAAAAAAAGTCGCCTTTAGCTGAAGTGGGAATGAACTATGAAATAGGAAATAACAAAGCACATAATCTTTCATGGGGGGGGGTGTCTTTGAAATCCTCTCCATATAAATAGAATCATCTTACCAAAGATGTCTTTCAAGCATAGTATATATCTAACATTTACAGAGTTGTCAGTTTTTAAAAGTTGACCCAAGTTGGTTAATGTCTAAATGATTGTCAATCAAATTATGCCCATTATGGACCACATACAAATCTCTACTCAAAAACTTAGCTGAACTAAAATAAATAAATAAATAAAAGTCAGTTTGTGTAGAGGGGAAAAACCCCTAAATTTTGAGGTTAGGCTGACCTTTCCATTCCAATGTTTCTAAGTATTCCATTTTATCCAAATGTACAAAACCAGAAGCAGGTGGTAGCTTAGTTAAGTAGAAGTGACTGGAAAAAGGTGAGTAGCTTCTGTTCCTTACAACAACATAGGAATCTGTCAACATTAGTAGGTCTACAAACATCAACAAAAAATTGCCGTTCCAGAGTGATGGACTAGTTCCCTTCAACTGCAATTACAAGTAAGTGATGGAAAAACAGTTTATACAAACAGTATCAGATATTTTGCTGATATATATGATCTTTTAAGACCAAATACATCATTCTTAAGAAACACAGAACAAGGACTATTTGATATACATTTCATCAAGAGGAAAAAGGGAAAAGGTGGATAGATCTTCATATCCAGAAGAGTTTCAGGTCTCTTTCTTCATTCTGCTTGAATGTATTAATATATAGCTGCCAGCATTTCTTCCCATGGAATTCAGACCACCAGAGGTTGATCTTGTCTGTCACACAAATGAGACAGGATTGCAAACACAACCAAAATCACTCTGATCACCTTGTGAATTTGTCTTTGACAGGAACTGAGTCCCTTGGTTTCTAAGGATTAACGGGAGAATTGGAAACATTGGAAACATTCACACTTCAAAATTAAAATATAGAGTCAAGTAGAGGAAGACAGCAGATAGAAGCAATATCTACTCCAAAACCGAAACCCTAATTTACATTAAAATGAAAATATTATTCTGCCCCACCTTTTTCATTCAGTTATTTAATATTTTACTCTTTTTATACATAAATATCATATGAAATATCCAAGAAAATAAACAATTTCATTTTTTTTTTTACTTCATTGCACTACTTAGGGATGCATACAGCTTCAGGTAGAACCAGTTCAACCTTTAAGCATGCTTATGACTTTTATTACCTCTAAACTGTATTAATATAATATGTATCTAATTGTTCTC
The DNA here is from genome assembly GCF_037893015.1 of Macrotis lagotis. Lineage (NCBI taxonomy): Eukaryota > Metazoa > Chordata > Mammalia > Peramelemorphia > Peramelidae > Macrotis > Macrotis lagotis. The sequence continues at coordinate 187,259,815 of NC_133664.1, read as the reverse complement.
TCTACCTCCAATCTCTCTTCTCCATAGTCCAGCCTTCACACAATTGATAAAATAATTTTCCTAATGTATCCAATATAGCAGAATGACTATATTCGTCCTCTACTCAGAATCTTTTAATTCTAATCTCTTTAGTCTGGCCTTTAAGACATTCAAATCTGATTGTGTTCCACAACTCTACCCTTATATTCTCTTTATTTCAGATATTAGTGAGGAGTAGCTCTTTCTCAGTTTCATTTTAACAATACCATGCAATTCGTCTGTCATTCTTAAGTCCTTGAATTCTTTCCTTCCTCATCTTCACCTAAAGAAATATTTGACTTTGTGTAAGGCATAAGTCAGGTGGCAACACCCCCCCATAAAATTTTCTTGGCTCACCCAGGTGACATAACAAGTGAACCTTATTTCCATTTTTTAAGCAAACTGATTAGACTTTTAGATCAGGGGAATGTTATAGATGCCATTTGCCTGGAGTTTTTGCAAAGCATCTAATGAAGACTCTCAAGAAATTCTTATAGCTAAGATGAATGAGTGAGTGAGTGAAGGAAAAATATTTTTTAAAGTTCTTACTATAAGCCAAGAGCTTTACTTTCTGGAGGGAAAATAGAAAAAAATAAGACAGTTCTTGAGATCATTCTACAAAAAGAGGTAAATAAATAAATAAGAAACAGCTTGTCTGACAAGATGGTTGGAAAGTTCTGAAAGTTCAAAGGGTGAAGCAAGAACCTATATGGTAAAATCCAGAGGTCCTTAGGTCAATGAGTCAGTAGACAATTACTAAACTCCTCTCTGCTAAGTACATTGCTAAGTGTGAGGTAAAAGGTAATTCTTGCTTGCTTATCAGTAGATCAGATGCCAATGCCTGGGTATTGAAGAAGTGGGGGCAGATGGTAAGACCTGGTGGTCCTCCACTGCACTGGAAAGAAAAGAGTTGTTGACTCCCATCTCATCAAAATTGTATCAACAGTCAAGCTGCCCAGATGGGTCCTGCACCACCTGGGGTTGGAGGAAGGCATGGAGTAAAGTCTTTTGTTAAAGATGCATTTTACTTTTTTTTTCCTTGCATTTTTAATGAAAATGAAGGAGAAGAAGCATCAGTACTTGCAATTCATGCAAATTAACATAATATACAGCATGCAAATTTGTTTTTAAAATTTTCTACAGGTAAAAGTATTTGATCCTGTACCTCCATAATGTTTTTAACAATATAAGAGAAGGAAGGCTAAGTTTTGAAACTATACATGTATTTTCTGATATCTCTAAAAATCAGAGAAGCTTTTTTTTCCTAGGTCCTTTTACAAATTATATATTATATATCACCTGTATTCATTCTCTGTCTCTGTCTCTGTCTCTGTCTCTGTCTCTGTCTCTCTCTCTGTCTCTGTCTCTGTCTCTGTCTCTCTCTCTCTCTCTCTCTCTCTCTCTCTCTCTCTCTCTGTGTGTCTCTCATATTCACATCATATACACCTTATATTCACTATCTCTTTCCCCAAAGACTCATTCCTTAAAGCAAAAAATAAAAAAGAGTGGGGGGAGTCTAGTTCAGTAAAATAAACCAGCAAATCAAAAAAGACTGAAATTGTGCTGCACTCTTGATCCCCCCTACTTCTGCAAAGAATTAGGAAAATGTGATTTTATAATTTTTTCATTGCATCTGAATAGTAATAATTTCAAAGTTTTCAGTTTACTGTGTGCTGTTCTTGTTGCATTTTCCATCTAAATTGTTAAGGTCATTACATTGTTTTCTTGGTTCTATTGATGTAGCTTGATACCAGTTCCTATACCTTCTCATGTTTCCTATCTTTTTGATATTCTCTTTTTCATATAGAAAAGCAATATTTTAAGGGAATTACGTCTGTTCCCATTAAAGATGTAACTAGGAGTGGCTAGGTGGTGCAGTGGATAGAGCACCGGCCCTGGAGTCAGGAGTACCTGAGTTCAAATCCGACCTCAGACACTTAATAATTACCTCGCTGTGGCCTTTGGCAAGCCACTTAACCCCATTTGCCTTGCAAAAACCTTAAAAAATGTGTATTAAACTATCAAAGATTTGTAGAATTCTTCAAGGTTTGTAAAACACTTTACATATGTTGTCTCATTTGATCCTTACAAGAAATCTTTCAGTCCTGATTTTGTAAATAAAGGAAAATGTAGGCTTAGAAAGGTTAAGTGATATGTCCTGGGTCACACAGATAATGTCACAGGCTGTATTTTATCTCAAATGACCCAGCTAGTAAGTATCTGAAGTAGGATTTGAATAAAGCTCTTCCTATCTCCAAGTCCAGTTCTCTAAGGTACCACTTAGTCCCCTCTTGTTGTTTTAGCCCATAATTCTAGCAAATCACTTTAATTGCATACTTATTACTTTTTGTTTGTTCTTTTGCAAGGCAATGGGGTTAAGTGACTTGTCCAAGGTCACACAGCTAGGTAATAAGTGTTTGAGGTTGGATTTGAACTCAGGTCCTATTGACTCCAGGGCCTCTAGCCACTGCACCACCTAGCTGCCCCAGTACTTATTATTTTTATCCCTTGTTTATCCAAGCTTTGTAATTTTATGAA
>NC_133664.1:186837099-186949599 GCF_037893015.1 Macrotis lagotis | reverse complement strand
GACTTGAATCCAGGTTTTCCTAAATCCAAAGAGTTCAAACCACTAAATAACCTCCAATCTTTCCTCCATCTCCAACATTCAATTTATTATATTTCAAAGACACAGCTTTGGAAATGTTGAAAAATACCACTAAAAATTACGTCTTTATAGTCAAACATTTTTTTAAAGAAATAAAGAGAAGCAACCACATCTAATCATAGTCCAATAATAAGGAAGCTAAGATCTTCTACCTGTTTGAATCACAAAATCATCTTCTATATGTGTGTGGGGGGACAGCAAAAACAAGGAGATGGAAACACCAGTGTAGGTTATAAAGAGATATAAGTGCCAAACAGTAGAATTTAAATTTAATTCTTGCAATATCCTCCCTATATTGAATGGGAAGATAATATCATCAGTCCCATGTTTTAGAAAAAAATGCTTCATAAGCTGAGTGGAATGTGGAAATATTTGAAGTAGGAGATCAGTAAGATAGCTATTTCAAAATCCTGAGGTTAGAGATGATGCCTTGAAATACGGTGGTGACTAGCTGAGTAAAAAGGAAGAGACATATACAAGTAGAAATGGCAAGATTTAGCAAAGGATTGGACATATTGTGGATGTGAAAGAGAAGAGTTAAGGATGACACAAAGCAATAATAGAGAAATTCATAAGAAGAAAGGATTTTAGTGGTGGGGGGGTAGAAAATGAATTCCATTTTGGACATGTTGATTTTGAAATACCTAAAGGATATCCATTTTGAGATGTCCAAGAAGTTGGTGTTGGGTGATAGTAATTCAGGAGAGAGAATAGGACTAGATGGATATTTTGATCTAGGAATCATCTGCACAGAAAGGATAGTTGAAGTAGAGAGCACTTTACAAACTACCTTTATAATATTTAGATTAATCAAGAATATTAACATCAAAATATTATTATATAAGCTCACCTTTTCCTTTTGTAGAGACAGTAAACTGATTCAAAATTTTGTTTTTTAAACTCATTATATACATGTATATTGCTATATATGCATGCATATATAGAAGTAGCTAGACAAATATATCTACATACACACACATATATATGTATATATATACACACACACACACACACATATCTATAGATTGATAGTGGGGGAAGCTAGGTGGCGCAGTGGATAGAGCACTAGCCTTGGAATCAGGAGGACCAGAGTTCAGAATTCAGACTCAGACATTTGATGCTAACTAGCTGTGTGACCTTGGGCAAGTCACTTGACCCTGACTGCTCTGAATCCAGATGTCCTGTTTTATATCTGGCCATTGGATCCAGATGACTCTGGAGGAGAAATTGAGTGGTGACCCCCACCTCATTCAAATTCAGTTCATGTGCTTGTCATGGCACCACCTTCCTGATGTCCTCGTTTTCTTTGAGAATGATGGATAATCATCATCATCATCATCATCAGTGTTATTTATTGCTCTCCCTTAACATTTCCAGATTAACCTTCTTCCATCAACACTCAACAACTTCTTTAAAATTCATCCTGTCTGAAAACATTTTGAGACCATCCAATACAATCCAGGCTCAACTATCCTAGCTATCAACGTGGCCCAGTACACTGAGCTCCAAAAGAAAGGTAGAAACTAGAAATCAAAACAAATGGATGTTTTGGTTGTCTGAACATATAGGGAAATCTGATGTGGGGGAGTAGAAAATAAGGGTATTATGCCACAGAATAATCACTGGAAGAACAGAAAATAGAATCATTTCCAATATGATGGAATAGTATGGCAAGATATATATCTATACTTATACCTATACATACACAATACACATTCACACATAGATATAGAGTATTACTAACATCATACTCTTTTGGAATTTTTCTCTCTTTGGTCTTACTCTTTTGGTCTTTCTATAGTCTTACAATGACTGACTTTCTAACTCATCATGGAAAAGGTGGGTAAGGATTGAACTAAGTCTCTGGGAGTGGGGAAAAAGGGGATAGATACTAAACAAACTATGTATCCTCCAACCCCAATAGGAGGGGTTTGTCCCTGAGGTCAAGGACTTCCATTTTGTTATCATATCCACAAATAACTAGTATAAATATAGTGCTGTCCCTATATCATTTACTTAATGCATTTCTTAAATTAAAATTAGTTAAATTAATTAAATTAAATTAATTAAATGAAATGAAAAATAGAATTGAACAAATTACAAATTACAGGTGAAAGGGTTGATATAATCTTAAAATTCAGTAACCCTCAGTTTTAACTTGCATGAACTTCTATTGATTTTAGATCTCTTAGTGACTGATATAATGAAATAAGTTGAGGTATTTATTTAATAAGACTGATATCTGGAGTCATTAAATGAATCATGGGATTTTTCAAAGTGACAAGTATGTAAAAAAGAAAAACTATGTTAGTATTTAATCAGAAATCAGATGACTAACTTATCAAGTACTCAGTGGTGAACAAAGAAAACCCTCAAGTTTTGATTGATTTGTTCACTACATTTTTTCTACTAAATATTGTCACCATAATAGTAAATTTCTTTGTAAGTAATTCTCTGCTACAGAAATAAACTAGCAATTGTTGTCCATATGTATTGGTTAATAAAAGTACTAATTTTTTTTGAACTGTTACTTACAAATGCATTCTTCAGATTCTACTATGTCCCCTTTAAAAACAAGACCAAAGCAAAAATATAATAAATCTCAGATATTTCTGATTCTAGGACTATTATTTTCCATTTATAGACAAGATGATTGCACTACCAAAAGATAAAGTGCTGAGTCACCTAGCAATTCAGTAGCACAACTTCCATATTAGAACCCAGAGCCTTTTCATTCCAGAATTCACAGGATATCCAGATGTGAATTTCTCTAGGGATGTAATTTCATCGTTGAAAATAACCTATTAATCTTCAATTAGTAGTTAGAAAACATGTTTCTTAATCATATAACAACTTCTAAATATTCCATTTTCAATAATCATTTAGGGATGAAACAAGGTAAAAAAGGAGAAAGATATTTCTTGCAGGTGGGCTGTTATCAAAATTAAAAATTTTAGGATATGAGTCCATTAGACATAAAACAAACAAGCAAAAAACCTACATATATACAAATAAAAAACAAAATGGAAATGATATAAAGGCTTTTTCTTTAAAAAATTTCTATTGAATATATGCAATAATTACTTTCCATCAAGACTTTTATTATGCATTTGTTTTTATGGAATCATAATGCACAAGTGCATGCTATTGTTTAAACACATTCACCACATACCCCATAACAGAGTATTCTGGAAATATGTATTAAAGATAATACACAAAATGTGGCTAAATGCATTCTGTATTATGGTTCTATAATACAGCATGCAAATGATTCTGACTAAGCAGTCACAGGAGACAGTCGTTAGGGTACATGCTGTGAATGTATATTATGAATAATGCATAAAACTTGGCTAAATCCTAATGAGTCCATTGACATCCTATGGGGTCCAAAGGAGGCTCAGATCCCAAAGCATGTCACTGGCACATTTCTACTCACCAATCATTAAAACAACAACAACAATGCCATTAAAAACAAAGGATATTAAACTATACAAAAAAAAGAGTAGGTAGAGGGTCTGAAATAACCCTCCAAATAAGAAGCAACTTTGAAAGTAAAACTGAAACTCCATCTTAATTCACATTATCCTTACTAGGACAATGAAAGTTTTTCAGAATGAAAATGTGTGAATTACAAGGGACAAGAGAGCTCTAATTTAAGTCATGATTCTATTTCTCTCCTCTGGCTCTGTATTGAGAGCTGTCATTAAGATGAAGATCTGAATGCTTTTTAAGGCAAATGACCAGACCCCTAAACCAGTTAGCAGAAAATATTCTGAATTTTTAAGAGCAATTTTATTAAAACGAATGGGGGCCTACTATCAGGAATTAGAATTCTAGGTCAATTGGCTTACCCTGCACTAAACAAGTGATATCAAACCAAAAATTAATAAAGAACACTTTACTTATAGGACATTCTAAAAATCCATAATTTTTGGCAACAATTGATCCCTCCAAAAATACTTAAAGTTACTCCTCTTAGAGAAAACATGACATCATTCATAGATGGAGATTCTATAAAGCATATATCTCTTATGTATAAAGAATTTAATCAATGTATTTGTACTTCAATTTAGCTAAAAATTCACATCTGAATAAACTGCCCTAGAGATGAAGAAATCAAGGATGTGACAGAAGTTTGTGTTTAGCATGCTTGTCCTTGGAGTGGGAGTGGGAAAGGACAGCTGCTTCTTCAGGGCTGATCCCAGAAAAGCCCTGTTCTCTAAGAGTATATCCCCAGAGTACAGAGAAGAGGAGAGGGCTGGCCACATGGGGAAGCAGCAGGCCAAGAAAAACCCTGTACTCCCAGAAATCATGTAAAAGCAAGGGACTGAAACTGTTTGAATGGAAGTTCTGGGATGAAACTCTTGAAAATTTGCCCAGCCACTTAAAGCTTTCTCATACATTAATCAGGTATCTATAGAACCTATCAAAAGAACAACAGAAACAAGAGGTTGTCACATAGGATTTCAGCTAGTTAAAATGATAGATCCCAAGCATTGCCCCATTTCTAACAAGCAGGTTACTTTCATTATCATAATTCTATTCCCCAGTTTGTAAAATAGTCAATACAAAAGTCTGATTTATGTGTGATGTGACTTACCTAGTTTGAGTTGAGTTGAGGGAATTCCCTCAACTAACTTTCACCATACATATTTCTATTCTACTGTCTTATCTTTAATTCTTAAACTTCTTTCTTTTCATTAAAATAATATAACTTTCATTAGCTGTCATGTTACAAGTCACATAGTCCTGGAATGGGTCATTAACACTTTTATGTAAGTCTGCATTTTCAATTGACCAACACACATTTAGCAAGAGTTTACTCTTTTCTAGGCACATTGCTAGGTCCCAGGGGAGAAAAGACAATAGCAACTGCCCTCAAAAGGCTTGAATTCTTTTGGAAGAAAACAAATATAGTCATGCAAGAAAATATATTCAAAGTAAAATACAAGCTTGACTTGGATGGAAAAAAATACAAGCTTATTTAGGCAGAAGGCATTAGCAGTTAATGGTAATCAGAGAAGAATTTATGTAGGAGATAGTACTTGATTTGAGCCTTGAAGAAAACTGGGGATTTCTAAGTGGATTCCAGGTATGGGAAAACATTTGTACAAAGGCATGGAGAGAGAGAGGATATTCGGTATTAAGTGTGAGAAATAGCAATTTGACTGGGCTGCAGGTAGAATACATGAGTCAAATATTATATAATAACAGAGATGTACTAGAGCCAGCTCGACTGGACTCCAGAGAGCTGATTATTGAATTTTTAGTAAGAGTAATTCCAAAAATTAGGATTTGACTTCCTATTCTGGTAATTGTGTCTTTTTTTTTCCAAGGCAATAGGGTTAAAGTGGCTTGCCCAAGGCCACACAGCTAGGCAATTATCAAGTGTCTGAGGCCAAATTTGAACTCAGGCACTCCTGACTTCAGGGCTGGTGCTCTATTCACTGTGCCACCTAGCTGCCCCTAATTGTATATTGTTAAGAAAGTGATAAGAGATCGGTGCATTTGAATTCCTAGCTCTAAATGATAATATTGATAATGAAGAAATTGATGGTGCTGCCATAAAGATGAGAGTTCTTTTGAAAATGAAAAACTCACAACTAGACCTGGAGGTGGAAAAGCTCAGGATCGTTATTTCTCAAAGTCCACAGATTAAACTTTTTTCCTGGAAAGACAGTAAGAAAAAAAAGTGATGGAGGAAAATGTAGATTAAATTTAACTGTCATACATTTTTTTTGAAGAGCCAGTTTTAAACATCTGCTAGTACACTTCTGGTCTGGTAACATGTTGTAAAGAACTATAATTGTCCACTCAAAGAGTTTGTATTTTTTCCTAGAGGCAATAGGGAGTTTCTATGACAAAATACCAGTTCCTTTGATTTATCTCTTCTCTGTGATCAGTGGAACTAGAAGCACTAGGTATTGGGAGGATGAGAACACTCAGAGGATGGGTGGAGGTTGGAAAGGGACAGAAAGAGTGAGTATGTACTTCACAAATTTACTTAAGCTCAGTCTTGATAGAACTTAACAAATTTACCTGGGTTTTCAAGTATAAAAACTTCCTAGGTACTATATTACTAGGCTGAGATGTTTGCTTGTCCAAGCCAGGCTCCTGTATACCTTATTCAATATGTGGTGGGGAAAATTGCATAGGAAAATAATGCATCTGTTGAAACCACTTCTGATATTTTTTCCTCACTCTAAAGTTTGTCTCATATGCAGTGTAATAGAACAAAGGTCAATTCTGGATATAACAATCCCATAAAAAGCTATTCTGCGTTCGAAACCCATTCTCTACCACCATTTTCCTCAACTACTGTTCAAGGGACTGGCAATTGCTTTCCCGTTTCTTCACCCCTCCCAGACGCCTCCAAAGGAATAACGCTAAGTCTCTCTAGCATTTTGCTTCTCAGTAGGAAGCTGTAGTGTTTGTGATATCCATTTTGATACAAAACCTAAATTAGGCCTCTGGAAATAGGTAATGCATAAAAAAGCATTTTGAATCACCAAATTATTATTATAGGTTACAGTTAACCCTTGGAAGATAGAGGTGAGTTTTGCAGCTCCCCACTGAGGTGAATATTTGCTACAAAATCATAGGCACTATCTCAAAAGATATTTCAGGTGAGCTGAACTATCTGGTTGACCTGTAGGGTTCTGATAGCTAGTTTAAGTGGAAAAGCTGGAAGAAATGCCCGTTAAACAAAAGCATCAGCACAGCATGTGTAAGCTGAAGTCTACCAGTATAGGCTTAACAGTTGACAGAGCTTAGAAATATAAAGGAAAAATATTCACACAATGGAGGGTCAAAATCTTTGTTTTTGTTTTTAATGACAGTGTTAGACATCACTTTGATAAATAATCTCCCTTAAGTAAATGTGTAACATTTTGAATAGGAGAAAGCTCCCACCCCCCCCAAAAGAAAATAGTTCTTGTTTCTAAGTAAAAAAGTTGAAATTAGTATTTTCAAATTATCATTTGGAAAAGCTTAAATTATTGCTTTTTTGTTACAACCTTAAGATTGCAAATAAACTTTTAAAAAATCTAAAATCTTTATCCTTGAAAACTGAAGATCTACGTCACAACTAAGAGTCAGGGAGAATGATTTATTCTAAAACCACCTTTCCAAGTGCTACATAAGGCCTTCACTGCAATACCAGTCTTACTGACCAATTACAGAAAATCAGAAGAAACAACTTTTTATCTTCTATCTGATTTAATCATTTCATCTTTATTTATTATAAATATTATTTTTCTTCTATCATGACTTAAAAAATGTGCTAAAAAGTCATGATTCTAAATCCTACAAAAGTCTGAGGAAAACAAGTGCACATTCTTTTTAAATTAAAAAAACAAAACCTATAAAGCACACAAGGAAATGGATTACTTTTCTCATCTAAAACCATACTTCATTTATGATTCAGGCTATTGGTTAACCAACATCTTTTATTTTATATAACCTTGCTTTCCTGTAATAGTATTCCTTCATAAAAGTTGTTGCATCTCCTTAGTATTAAACAAGTAGCAATGAAGATCTTGCCACTTTAGTGGCAAGTAAACAGAATTCAGAATTTAAATCCCCAATGTGATTTTTGCTGAGATAAAAAATGATGATTGCAAAAATTAAAAGCATTTTTAAGTGACTACATAGGTGTAAGATGAAGGGGGGAAAGTACTTGATAACATGGAAAAATATAGTAGTTAATAAGAACAGCCTAAATTTTATAGGGTAATTAGTATACCATTGAGATTAATCAAATTTCACAGCTGCCCAGAGTTTTTAGCTGAGTCCCAGAAATTGAGGGCAAAGGGACTACAGGGTAAAAATCTCTCTCTTTCCTCCTCCTCCTCCTCCTCCTCCTCCTCCTCCTCCTCCTCCTCCTCCTCCTCCTCCTCTACTTCTTCTTCATCTTCTGTCTCTGTCTCTCTGTCTCTATCTCTGCTCTATCTCTGTCTCTGTTTCTCTGCATTATTTGTCTCTCTGTCTCTCTGTGTCTCTGTCTCTTTGTGTATCTCTGTCTCTGTCTGTCTCTCTGTCTCTCTCTCTGTCTCTCTCTCTGTCTCTCTCTCTCTCTCTCTCTCTCTCTCTGTCTCTCTCTCTCTCTGTCTCTCTCTCTCTCTCTCTCTCTCTCTCTCTCTCTCTCTCTCTCTCTCTCTCCCCCTCCCTCTCTGTCTTGGTCTGTCCTCTCAACTTTCCCTGTTTTTCTCATCTCCTCTTTCCCTCACTCTTTACTTCTCAAAAATGTCATATGCCTTTTTTAATATTGAGGACATTAATTCCCTTTTTATGTCATACTACCAGTCCCATTTTTGTAGTCTATAAAGTCTTTCATCTAATCTGTTTCAGAAAAAAGAAAAACCACTTTAAGGGTGCTGAACTTCAGTGTGGTGTCTCTTCCCCACAGGTCCTGTTCCTGCACACCCCTGGACTATCCCAGCTATTGTGTCATGCTAGTCCATTTCCTTTTGGGTAATTACTTGCATAAATCATAATTTTAAGTAGTCTTTGCATCCCGATCCATGAAATTCCCTTGTATGTTTCTATTAACTAAAACAATATTTCAAACTGAATGTTCACCAGTATTTCCTTAGGCCCTAAGTACATCACCTGCCTGTTGACAAGGAGTTTACAGGAAAGTTTCCCCAGGGTATCTTATGAAGCACTGTACCTACCTGATCAATCCAGTCTCTATGCAGCTCCCTTTGCAGAAGCTGGCAGGGTCCTTGGAAACACTCTTACACCCATACTGTTTGAGTATCTCTTCTATTCAGAATTAGATTCATTGGTACTTTTCCATAGTTACATTTCTCGTTCAATTGATGTTTCTTTTTATTTATTCTGAAGTTTTCGATGTAAGACAAACAGGAATACCACCTTCTAAAATTACTACTATCCTACCCTCCGATGGAACATTAGCGGGAAGCAATATTCTCCAAAGCTATGAAGCATACACTGCCCTAAATTACATTGCAGTTGCTGCCCTGAGCTCACACATTTTTGAATAGAAAGGCTCCCAGGGATCTCTCTGTACTGACTGCATTTACTGCTTTAAAATATTTTTAACCCAGACGCTGAAGTGCCAGCCTTGCAGTTCCTCATGCTAATCCCAGCTTGGGTGGCTGTTCTTAAGGGAAAGCATTCAAAAAATTGTAACAGTGCATCAACTTTGACCCCTTTCACTTAAACATGAGACTTTCTGAAAAAGAGAGAGAGAGAGAGAGAGAGGAAAAAAACTTTTAAATTCCAGAGGGAATCGCTGAACTCTGACCTGCTTAAAATTAGTTTTGTTTTAGTGCCTGCGTGGTGACTCAACAGGCCAATTTTCCAGACACTTAAGACATTTCTGCTCCTGAAGATTCCAGTTCAAGTCTTCAGCTTTGTTTGCCAGTCGATCAGAACACTTTGTTCCATAGCTTCAAGTAACAAATTCCCAGATATCCCTATCCCTCTCAGATGTTGGTTGGTGCTTCTTGGAATTGAGTCTATCAAAAAATTTTAAAATGCATACATATATAATACATATGCACATGCATGTAAAATGTCTGTGTGTATAAATATACTTGTTGTGTGCACGTATGTTTACATGTACATGTGCATGTGATGCATTGTGCATGTATATATATACTCAAACAATAAGCTATTTGTGTTTAGTAATGTTACATTTTAGAGCTTTTTTTTTAACAAAACACACCACTCAAAATTCAGCATTCTAGAACTATTCATTAGAAGCATATAAATATTTCTTAGCTGCTAAACTATCATAATCAATAACTTTTGGTTAACAGTATCAGTAGTAGTTTTGTAAAATGACCTTTTTGAATTTACTTCTCCCAGTTGTAATTACTGGCATATATTTCTCTTATCTTCTACAGACATTAGGAGAAAAAAAACTCAATGAATTATCACTGCCTTCCATGCCACAAAATAATGTTACATTTTTCTTCAATAGAGCTGCAAGTATGATGACAGATTAACAAGAAAAATTACAATATCATAGTAAACTGAAAACATAGTATATGCTCGGATTTTCTATACTCCCTCACCAGAATTGTGCTCTCTTTAAAAAAATAAGGCAAAAAGGGAAAAAGAAGCCCCAAGAATAATTTCAATTTAATAAGAAAAATAATTAACTACAAATATAGAATAATTTTATTGCATAAATTCTGTAGTTACAAAATCATGGGAATATAGAAAGATAAAACATTTGGCAGAGGGAAAATAGCATCCGAATTGTGAAAAACAAGAACAAGGTTTTGTTAACGACTGCTAACATCTACATAGTTAACTAAGTAGTAGAAAAGGCATAAGGACAAGAATCACAGAGAATATTCACTACTAATCTAAAAAGGTAAATACATGGAAATTTTTTTAAAAGGCAAGGAGTGTATTTACTGATATACCCCAAAGACATATACCAGTGATTACAGTCCCCTTCAAAGTACTTAGGAAGTCATTATATGTTTATGCTAATGCCAAGGCTTTCCTCAAAATACTCCTAGAGCATCTCTTGTCATTTCCAGTGCTTAGTACTGTGTCTGAGAACAAAGTAGGCATTTAATAAATGTTTACTGATTATATTGATTGATTTACTCTTTTTTCACAAGTTCTATTGATGTTTTGTTTTTACATTATGAACATTTCCAGATTGTCCCCATTTTTTTGTGAGGGTTTTCTTGAAATAAATAAAAGAATCAAGCAAAACTAATACCTCATCTGAAAGTGCACATTACATTATACATATTATATAAATCATTCTCTTGATTCTGCTCATTCCATTTTAATCATTTTATAAGTCTTCACAATTCTTTAGTTTTTACAATATAATTATTTTAGCATAAATTTTTCTTCTAGTTTTGCTTATTTCATTCTCCATCAATTCATAAAAAGTATCTGTCTCATGTCTCTGAAATCATCTATTTCCTCATTTCTTCTAGTACAACTGTATTCCATCACATGTCATATTTTCCTCAAACATTCCTCAATAAATTGGTATCCAATTAATTTTCAGGTTTTTCCACAACAAAAAAGAGCTTCTAAAAATATTTTGTATACCTAAGACTTTTTCCTATTTCTTTGATCTCTTTTGAGTATAGCTCCAGCAGTTATAAAGGGCATGCGCTATTTAATAATTTTTTGTATATAATTCCAAATTCCTTTCCAAAATAGTTGGGTTCATCTACTGTTCTAATAGCAGTGTATAAGTATGCCTAGCTTCTCACAGTCCCTCCAACATTTGTCATTTTTTCCTTTTTTGTTGTCTTGCTATTCTGAAAGATGTAAGATGGAATCACTGAACTACTATCATTTCTCTATTCTAACTATCAGTGATTTAAATTATTTTTCATATGACTATTAGGTAACCTTAGTTTTTTTTTCCCTTAAGAACTGCTTGTTCAGGGGCGGCTAGGTGGCATAGTGGATAAAGCACCTGCCTTGGAGTCAGGAGTACCTGGGTTCAAATCCAGTCTCAGACACTTAATAATTACCTAGCTGCATGGCCTTGGGCAAGCCACTTAACCCCATTTGCCTTGTAAAAACCTAAAAAAAAAGAACAGCTTGTTCATATATCTTTGGATGATTCTTCAACTAGTAAATGGCTCTTTTCTTACAATTTAAATGAATATATTTTTATGTATATTGGAGACGCTAATCATAGAAACATACTACAAATAATTTTCCCCAATTGTCTTCTTTTTACTCTTCACTTTTTAAAAATTATTCAACTAGGTTTTTTATGCAAACATTTTTAAAAATTTATATAATCAAAAGGATCCATTTTGTCTTATGTGAATATTTTGGCCATGATCTTTTGTTCTATCCATAGATCTGATAGCAATATTTACATGTGTTTCTCTTCTTTCTTTGATATGTGATCTTCTATCTAGGTCATATATCCATTTGAAGTATCTTGGTATAAGGTGTAAGGTGTTGATCTAAATATAATTTCTTCCATAGGGATTTCTAAATATACAAAGAGTTGTTTTTTTAATTTTTTTTTTAACCAAAGAGTGTATCCTTGTTTCAATAGCTAGGGTCTTTATGTTTTCAGATAATAGGCTACTATATGTAGTATATCTAATATACTATATGTAGTATACCTAATTCCACTGATTATTCTATCTATTTAACCAGTCACAAATCATTCTGAGAATGAATGCTTTGTAGTATAGTTTGAGTTCTGCCACTACTAGGCCTCCTTTATTCCCAATTCTTTTCATTTGTTTTCTCTTGAAATTCTTGAGCTTTTTTACCTCCATATGAATTTCCTCATCTTTAGTTCTATAAAGTTTCCTCCTTTTTAGTTCTATAAAGTAAGTCTTTGGTGGTTTGATTGGCATGGAACTGAGTAAACTTATTTAGGTAGTACTGTCCATTTTATTTCAATGATTCAATCTACCAATGGACAATTCATTTTGTCAAAATATGTATGTCTATCTTATCAGTAGTTTGTAATTATATTTAGTTCTATTTTAAAAAAATATCATAGTGGATAGAGCACTGGCTCTGCAGTCAGGAGGATCTGAGTTCAAATCCAGCCTCAAATCCAGTTACTAGCTGTGTGACCTTGGGCAAGTCAATTAACCCTGCATCCAGAGTAATTTTCAATTGTCCAATTCATATCAGTCCATAGGACCCAGATGGCTCTAGAGGAGAAAGTGAAGTTGGTGACTTAGCACAAACCCCCTCACTCAAATTCAATTCACTCAGTTGTCATGGAAACATTTCCTTGATGTCATGGTCTTCTTTGGAAAAAATGAAGGACCAACATCATCATCATCATCAACATCATTTATCTTGGTAGCTAGACTCACAAATATTTTATAATTATATAATTAGTTTGTGTGAAATTTCTCTTTCTTCCACTTCTCGCTTTGTTTTACTGATATTACACATAAAAATGCTGATAATTTCTGAGTTAATTTTATATCTTTAAGTTCATGGGAATTATTATTTCAATCATCCTTACCTGATTCTTTAGGGTATACTTTATACCATCATATCATCTGTAAAAATAATAATTTAATTTCTTCTTTTCTTCTTTTTATTCCTTCATTTTCTTCCCCTCCCTCCCCTCCTTGTTTCATTGATATAGCTAGACTATCTAGTACTATATCAAATGGAAGTGGTGATAATGGACACTAGTTTCACTGCTCAGTTTTCTGGAAAGTAACATAATTTATCTTCATTACAAATAATGACAGTTCTTGTCTTAGATACATGTCATTTATTTCAAGTCAGGTGTAATTTATTCCTATATTTTCTAATGTCTTTAACAAAAATGAGAGAAGCATATTTTGGCAACAACTTTTTTCCATATCTTTGTTAATAATATGATTAATTAAAATTATAGTTTTTCTTATATTAAATGTATCCTGTTTTCCTGATATAAATCCAATCAGATCCTAAAGTATAAACCACTTTTGTCTCTTTGCTAATTAAAAAAAATCTTTGCCAGCACTATTAGGGATATTAATCTATAGTCATTTTCTGCTTTAGTTCTCCTTATTTTATATGTCCAGTTAATAAATGTGACATGGAAGAAATATGATAGGATTCTTTCTTTCGCTAATCTGTGTTTCTTGAATGTTTGGCAAAATTCATTTGTTCATCCATTTGGAAGTTTTTTTTTCTTTTTGGAAGTTAATTTATGACTTGTTTTCTTCTTAAATTAAATTCCCTACTGTCCATTATTTTCAGTATTTTTTAGATTTGTAAGCATTAATTTTTTGTAAGATTCTCAACAATGCCAAATCTTCATACTTCTTTGATGCTTTTATCAAATTGGAAAGTAATGTCAAAATTTTCATCCCAATTTTCTAATACAGCTTGAAATGTTTGAAAAGTTCTAATATTAAAGTCAGATTTCTGAGGGAGGGAAATATTTGAAACTCAGAATTTTTTGAATGAATTTTATTTTTTTAATGTAATTGGGAAATATTTAATGAAATAAATAAAAAATATTTTTAAAAGGGAAAAAAGTTCTAATATTTTCTATCAGGCCTTCTCTCTTGAAGATATAATAGGGATGAAAAGTCCTTACATGGTTCTCCTCCTGTCATCACTCCTCAAACTTGATTATATACCACTACCTCCTACCTCTACCTTGGAGAAGTGGGAATGGGAATGAGAAAGGAAGCTAGAGAACAGAATCAGAAGAAAGATTTAATGAATTTAACACAATTTGTACCTGTTCAAAAATAGAAATAAACACCAAAAAAAATCCATTCTGGTTCACCACAATTCAATAAACATTTATGAGACATAAATGATGCTCAAGATCCAATGGTAGGAACTGGAATTATAAATTAAAAATAACACAATCTTAACCTTCAAGAAACAAAAATAAATGTTATAAAGTAAAGTATGCTAAGGGCAATAGAAAAAAAGAGGGACTTAAGAAGAGGAAGACAAATTCAGTCTTACTTAAGAAAGCTTCAGGACCTTTGTGGAAACCTTTACCCTTGAAGGAAGATAAGTGAACAGACAGAATTACTTCAAGGTTTGAAAGATGGCCTTTACAAATGCAGAGAGGTAGGTTCGGGACAATGCAAAATAACAGCTTGCAGTCTATTTTGGCTAAAGTAAAGAACTCTACAAATACACAAATCTCCATGAATGTTACCAAATGACCTACTTATTATATAAGGTAATACAGCCATTCAGGAACTTCATAAAGGGATATATACATGTAGATGAGGATTTTAATATACCATTCACTTATCAACAGATTTATGCTATCTTCAAATAAAATATTTCAATGGCTTTCTTCATTTTCTATCTACTACAAACAAAAGTTTTCAAAGAGAAAATTGAGGAAAAGACAGTATTTTTAGTAAGAACACAAATCATTTTCTATTGTACCCATATTTAAATTTCATTCTAATAACTAAATAGAAAATAGTAATAATTCATTTATAAAACAATTTTAAATTTTGTCAAAGTACTTTATTCTCAAATTCAGTGAGGCAGAAAGTATAAAACCTAAGTACTCCCATTTTATAGATGAGAAAGCTGAGGCTCTAAAATATTAAGTAATTTGTCCATAATCTCACAGCTGGCTGAAATTGAAAAACTCAAAGATAGATCTACTAATTTCAAGTCTCCTAGATTTTCTTCTACCCTTTGTTTCATATACATACATACATATATATATATATATATATATATATATATATATATATATTTACTATGTTTCAAATACTACATTGCTCTAGCCTTCTTAAAAAGAAGTTATGTTTGAAAATCCAGAGGTAAAGTCTAATTATTTTACATTTGGACATGTGTTCAGTATTTTTTCCTTATTTTTTTTGAATGTCAAGAAAATGAACAATAGTTGAGTTTTTGCATAAAGACATAATTTTTAAAAATTTCAAAAGTGGGGTGGCTAGGTGGCGCAGTGGATAGAGTCAGGAGTAACTGAGTTCAAAATCTGGCCTCAGACACTTAATAATTACCTAGCTGTGTTGCCTTGGGAAAGCCACTTAACCCCATTGCCTGGCAAAAAAAAAAAAAAAGTTCAAAAGCTGTGAAATCTGCTTTTAATGATCTAAAAGATAATACATAAATTGTCCCTGAGTGCATATACATATATATATATATATACACACATTTATATATATATATATACATATATATATATATTAAACGAATCCATTGCACATGAATAAATCTTGGTACTATGTTCCATTATCTGAAGAATTTTCCAAAATAGGATAAATATTGTATGAGTTTAGTCTTTTGTCTCAATACAAAAAAATACTACTAATCATTTAAGGAATTTAGGCTATTAATCACAAAAGGTATAGTAATAATTTTCTTGGTTTTATCTTATAGACTAACACAAAATAATATTATTAAGTAATATAATTGGTTTTTTTAAACAAACTAGAACTTATCCACCCAAATCAATGTTGTTCCTTTCAGAAAGTCACCTTAGTAAGTTGTTCACTCATTCTAGTCATGGTGCCATTACAAAAGAAAAATCAAACAAACAAAATACCTCTTTTTGACTCTTTGCACCTGGTATAGTTCTCTTTAACTAGTAGGTGCTTAAGTAAATATTTGTTGAACTATTGACTCTAGACCTCTGTAGATCTGCTTTCAGAGCCACCCAGAATCAGAAAATATTATAACTAAAAGCAAAATACCTTTGAATTCTCCCCAAATTCCAGTCTTTTATAATGACATATCTTTGTTCTTTGAGGATTCATTTTATTTTTGGAAACAACCAAAAGTAATTTAGTTTTTAGGCTGCTGAAGAACAGGAGTGAGTGACCAAGTTTGGGTTTTTGTTTTTTAAAGTGGGGGGAAAATGTTAGCTATATAACAGCAAAGAGACTGAAAACTATTTTGTATAATGACAGCATTATCACAATAATTGTATAATCTTCCAAGGTGAATATCTTAAACTTGTTGTGCTCATTGGAAAAGTTGGTGATAAGTATTGTTTTAAAAGTAAATTTCATTAATACATAATCTTACATTTTACATATGTAGAACCTGAGATCTTCTATATTTTCATTTGTATGGATATATTATACAGTTTGAAGTATTCTATCAGGAAAAAAAGTAAATACCTGAACTAGATTTAAAGTATTATGTACTGACTTTAGCATAACTCTTTGATCTTTCAAAAAATGACTTAAAACAAAACCCAAAAGAAAAATTCTACACTAAACTGTCATACAAACACAACCTGCACTGGTCTGTAGGCTTCTGTAAACTTTTTTTCTTCTATATACAGTCAAAAACCTGACAGGGGTTCACTGTCAGATTATGCACAAAAACTGCAAATTTAAACAAGGTGTGATCTTATACTTTTTCTCACATTACTGTATAATGCTGTACCAGAGCACTAATGTATGCACAGTTCCAAAATAGCTCACTCTATAACTGCACAGCATTGAAAACTGTACTAAAAAAATTCAACAAAAGCACCTCTAGAAAATGTTCCTTTATCTTTGAACACTGGTATAAAATTGCCTTTGTTATTTGTTGTTGTTTTTTTAGGATTAGAAAAAAAAGTGAACAGATATAACAGTCTTTCATAGTTCTAGTAGAGTTTCATCTCAGTGAATTTGTTATTGTAAAAGTTGTTTCATCAGAATATAGGACAGTAAGATTCAGAATTATTTAATTTACTCACATTGAAACAAAAGGTAAAGTTCCAAGATGCTCCATGTTATTTTTATGTTTGGATTATTGATGAAATCACAATAAATAATTGCATTGATGCAAAAAAATTAGAATAAAATGATCTCTCTCATATTTAATTTTTAAATTCATAAATGATAAAAACTAAACATTAGTCTTTTTTAAAAAAGAGTCAGCAGCATGCAAATATGCCTGAAAGGATAATGATTTTTTTTCTCTAAGGTTCTGAAAAGTCTATTGAAATAGTGAAGAAATAAATATACAAATAAATTAAATTAATTAAATATACAGTTAAATAGAAAACAATAAACAACTAAGTAAAAACAGAAGCACAACCCTGATCTTCTTGGATGAAGAAACTTAATTGAATTAAAATTTCTTCTTAAGTATTACTACCTTAGTCATTTGGCAAAATCAGGCCTATTAAGCATTAAAAAAAATAGATCTGCAAGTCAAAAGTCCCTATCTATTATGTTATATATATTTTGAACATATGAAAAAAATGTAACTGCATCAGTCTGATCATCATAGAAGTATGGATAAAGACATATAAGTATAGATAAAAATGAATAACTAGTATGGCAAATTTGGAGTAAGATAATTTAGGAAATATTTTCTAATTTAGCATATTCTCCAACAAATAAACAATATTATATATAAGATACACATATATCTTCCTTATTTAATCTTGGTGAATATTTATCTGTACATAGACAACAAAAAAATGTTAACATAAAAATTATTTCAGCCCAGGGCTGCCTTTTCAACAACAACCTATTTTTTCAGCTTTTAGGACCATTAGGTGGTATAGTGGATGGAGTACTGAACCTGGAATTAGGAAGATTTGTTTTCTGAGTTCAGATCTGGTCTCAGACACTTACTGGTTGTATGATCCTGAGCAAGTCACATAACCCTGTTTGCTTCAGTATTCTCACCTGTGTAATGAAATGGAGTAGAAAATGGCAAAACACTCTAGGATCTTTGCCCAGAAAACCCCTAAAGGGGTCCAAAGACTTAGTCATGACTGAAACTATTCAACAACAACAACATTTTCAAAGTGTATGATCCAAAATCTTAGTATATACCTAACTCTACAGTTGCTGACTTGATCCAACTTTTTATCTAATGACTGCTTAGCTAGTTTCCACTTAATTTTTCACAAAATGTAACAAGGTTATCTTTAACTTTTTAGTTCTTGTTTCTCTGAGAAGCTTAAAGTATTCTAATCAAAATTTCTAGAACATGATAATAAGTTAGAAAGAACAGACTTTTTTAAACATTAAGATTAAAATGCAACCAAAAGAAAATGAAAAATCAAAATTTAAAACCAGAACTAAGTAATTTAATTTAAAAAAGTAATCTTAACTAATTTTAGGCACAGGATGTTTTGTTGGCAATTCTTTTGGGTCAGATTCCGTCTGCTCGAATAGAACCTTAACAAACTTTTATAGTTCAGTTTATATTAAGAGAGACATGTTAAGTAATTTATAGTTTTTTCAAAATTTGAACGATACTTAAGATATACAAATGTTGCCAAGGTTTTTTTTCATATGTCTGGATGATTTTATGAATCTGAGGAAAATTAGGAAGAGAAAAAAATCAAAAGCATTCAGATTTCACACATCAGATAGGTTTATATGCCCTGAAGTAGGTCCAGAGAGCAAGTAGAATAATGGTGTCAGCTTGGTTTTAACCTATTATTAGTTAACTACAAGGAAATGGTGAGCTTAAAGAAGGAAATGCTAAGTCATTTTGACTCTAGTTTATACAAAACATAACTCAGGACTCCAGAACTATGTTATTTCAAAGACTGTCAACCCCAAACTCACAAACCTCAAATCCCCCTTTAATCTGCTTCCTAATTCCTATAGTTGAGAAGCACTTTCAATTGGTAGTGTTGCTTCATAGCACTCACTTGAACAACTTCTTTTTCCTTTGGTTCGGGATATACATCCTATCCACCATCCAGTAGTCTTGTCACCACTAATTCTCTCTCCCACTTACCTATCCTCAACGAGGATAATCTAATAAACTAATGTATGCCAATAAATCATTTTACACATACATTTTAACGTTGATCATAATCAAAGGGAAAGAGAGAATGTGGCATGGTAGATAAAGAACTAGCCTCAAAAGCAGGAAAGCAGTTCAATCTATCACACACACACTCATGATGAAAAACCTCCAAAACACACAGTAGCTATGTTACCCTGGGCAAGTCACTTAACTTCTTAATCCTTGATATCAGATTCAAATTGAAACAAAGACCAGTAAACACTAACTACATGTTAATGTAGTTTTAAAAAGTTATCTATGCCTTATTGTCTTTAATTTATTTTGTTCAATATTTCCCAATTACATTTTAATCTGGTTCAGGCCTAATCAGTAGTATTAAAGAGTGGCATACAGACTGTGAGCCACATGTTTTGCATTTTGGCCAGGCAATGCTCTAAAATTATAAATTACAGAAAAGTTGTCAACTTATAGGGATAGCAAAAATTTCCTCATCTGGGAATTCCCTGAATCAGTGAATTCACAGGTTTAGTCCTTATTTCTAACCATTAACAGTCAGTTTTGCCTTTTTTTAATCCTTAATCATTCATTTGTGAAAAAAAGCTATATTGAGCAATTACATTGTTCAAAGTGTTAAATTAGGTTCTGTGTGATGCAAGGTGAGCACAAAAGAAGTATTGACATTTTCTTACCTTCAAGAGACTCCCGAATATGAAGTCAGAAGAAATGAGTATAATCAGTTACTTAATACCTGTGTGACCATTGGAGAGTCATTTAAGATTTTGGGGGCATACTTTCATTATTCTGTTTATAAAATGAGGAGATTGGAACTCTGAGGTCCTTTCTAGCTCTAACTGTATGGTCCTATGATGTAGCTGGGGCAATGGCTTGCACACAAATAACACAATACAATACAGTGTATTGAGTTTACATGTAGTAAAGATAATAAAATATTATATGTGAGAAAACATTTTCCAGCTTAATGGAAAAAAACAACTGAAAAGAAGAAAAAGAGCTGACCTGAACCTTGAAAGATTTGTAGGAACCTGATAAATGCAAGGGAAACATTTTTAAAACAAGGAAGAAGGTTGGAAAATAGAAGGAATTTTTTAGGGGCATTAAGAAGAATAGTTTGGGGCTCTGAATAGCATTTTGAGGAATTTTGTATTATAGACAACAGAGAGCAATAGAAGGTTTTGAATAGGAAGGTGATATGACTAACAAGATATTCTAAGAAGATTAATCTATCAGTGATATATCTTAAGTTGGAGGGTACAGAGTTAAGAAAGTCAGCTAGAAGGATATTGCAACAGACCAGGCATCAATTGATAAGTGTCTGAGCTAGAGTGGAAACTATGGAAGTAGAAAAGGGGGGATGTACTAGACTTTGGTCAGAATAAAGAGGATTTTAACACTGGTGATTTCAACTATAGGGCAGGCTAAAAGCCTGGAAAAAAATATATATATATATATATAACAAAAATGCACTTAATGGAAGATAATGAACTACCCCTTGGCTTAGTTTTCTTCCCTTATGTTTTCTCCAAACCTGTCAACTCATCTTCAGAAACAAAAACACTTTCAGAATTATGAAACTGGGGGATCCCATAAGCTCTTGGAAGTTTGAAGGAAGAGTAAAAAGATAATGAAAATGTTTTTTTCTATATGCTAAATAGCAAGTTATATGGATCCTCTAACCCTGAGTCAAATAGCATTGTCTTGATAGAATTCTCTACAGTGAACAGAAACATTGAATGGGAAAA
This sequence comes from Macrotis lagotis, assembly GCF_037893015.1. Lineage (NCBI taxonomy): Eukaryota > Metazoa > Chordata > Mammalia > Peramelemorphia > Peramelidae > Macrotis > Macrotis lagotis. Next base: position 186,928,588 of record NC_133664.1, on the reverse strand, counting down.
AAAGATTATTAGTTATATGGGAGCTGCCTAGAGCAAAGATTCTCCTTGCAACACAGAAGTTTTTTTTTCTATCCAAATGCTCAGATAAACAGATATAACTCTGGTTTTTTTTTGGGGGGGGGTTAATTGGATGGAGGTATCAGGGTAGAGATGTTGAGGGTGAATCAGTTACTGTTTTCTCCTAGGTCAAAGACTGAATACCTTAGAATGTTTGTCTTTCTGAAAGAGTTGTGGGGGGGGGGGAGAGCCAATGGACCTCATGATACAAAAATCATGGCAGAACTCACTCTTCTTCATTTGAGAAAGAGCTAGGATCCTAGTTGGGGACCTCACATGAAGCCAAAAAGCTGGAATTAGGAAAAAAACTCTGCAAGCCCATTTCAAGTGGCACTACACATGAGCAAAGACCAGAAAAACAATATTGAACAGTATCTCTATGAAACCTTCAGGAAGCAATGCCCAGAAGTGATTACCAGTCTGTAAGTTACCACATATCCATCAGAATGTCACAAGGTTAAATTAAACTAAACACTATTGGAGACCAGCAGGAAGAAGACCCAATAAGAGTAGTGTGATCTCCTTACCAGAAGATTCAATGACCCATCTGTAGCTCCTTCTTGTGTAAGGAAGCCCAACGTCCATGGGATTTCTACTCCTGTTCCCCTATAATGTTTTCCTATCTCTTCCTCCTGATAGAGAGGGAGAGTATTAACGAGGTTTATGATAGAAATGTTTTATTGCTATTTTTCTAGCAGTACTATTTCATTAAAAGCCTTTGATTTGAATTAATCATATCCTCTTCCTAACTATTAAAAGTAAAACACATCTGTGAGGGCTCATGCTCTATCATTCTGAGTAGTTATGAAAATAGAGTGCTTTCAACTTGGTTTTGCGCAGTTTAAAGGTTGATGTAAGAAGCTGTGCATAGTAAATTATAGAAGAAGAAAGCAAATACCAGGTCAACAAAGAAAGTGGTTATATCTGGGTAGATCCTTCTAAATAATACCAAAAAGGTGTGTCTAGTCCAGTGAAGTAAAAAGCTACCTTTGCTCCTGGATTCTGTCTGACCTTGTTCATGATAACTCCTTACACAAAGTTAAGATTCCTGACTTCTCACCTGGCTCCATGTTGAGCATACTTTCACTTGATTCTAAATTATGACTTAATTCTCTTAACTGCCAGATCACTCTCTGAACTTTATTTCTCCCATATTCCCTACCAGTTTTTAACTAGTCCCCTTAATAAGTCTGATGCCTCACCCTGAGAAATTTCATGGCATTATACCTCATTTCTTAAAAAAAAGTTAGGAACATTATGATTAAAACTCATGCAATGTGATCTGCAGTTTGAAAGAGCTAACAGGGGATAATATTTTTTTCTCCAAGGATAGGTAATAGCATCAGATGCCAAAATTAAACACAGCAGGAAGAAGGAGACAGCATGGATTTCACAGAGTATCACAGGCCTCTGCAATAAAGCACTTAAAATGCCTTGTATTGCTAATTCTTTTCACAATCTCCTTTTATTTCCAAAGCGCTGTGCATAGAGCTTTAGCCACGAGGCTCTCGTAGATGTTAACATTAAATTACTAGTAAAACTCCTGTTGTTTATCATTTCTTTTTATGTTTTTTTAACCTATTTTCCAGTTTGACATTCCTGATTAGAAAGACAGTAACCGTTTCTAGCAGTACTCAAACCACACTTGAAATCATTACACTAGTAAACATCCCAGTCCCTTCAAGTGATAACTAGTAATTTCTGTCAACTTAAAAGTGAAGAATGAATGATGACAACTGTCTCTTTACTTATGGCTATACAAGATTCTTTTTATTATACAAGATTCTTAATACCTTCAGGACCCTGACCCTAAAGTGGTAATCCTTACACAATAATAACTCTATGATGATTGATAAAATATACAAATCAAAAAGGAAAGAAATACTAGGTGCTCAACAATAGAGTGAATTTTTCAATTGTGAGCTGGAAAAAAATCACTCCTTTATTTTATATCAATTTTGTTTTCAATTCATGCAAGAACATCTTGATATAAGATTTTTATGTGAATTTTATTTTTAACAATCTAATATATCTTAAAGGTTTTCACTACCTTAAACAGCCAATAGTTTAATTTTTAGATCCACTAAAAAAATTCATTTATGATACATTCCCTAGTCTCTCCAGAAACACTAATGTTGACTCTTTGCTCAACTTCTGATAATATCAGACCAAATTAATCTATTTTGTATAACACATCAGATTCACACTCTCTTCCTTAAGGCTACATAAACTCTTTACATTGCCCACTGGATTAATCTAGTTTGTCATATGAACAGGCAACTTTCTATGCAATCTATTCTCTCTTGAATTCCCTTATTCTCCTGTTCATCATCTTGCACATTTTTAGTCTATCTTATTTATCAATCCCAGTCATTAGCTCTCAAATATTTGCTACAAACCATGCTCTACCTATAATTTACCCTATATAGCATACTATCCAGATTTTGTAAACCTTGTCCCAAAAAGAATCCCTAAAAACTCCACTCTTATTAAAAAGTACTCTGACTAGTCAATAATGAGATCATGTTTTCATTTCTATAGGGCAGGTTTCTATTCCGATTGGGACATTACCCCAAACTACTTCTAACAGTCACCTCAAATTCTAGTGGAGGAAAAAAATCATGGGGTTATAAGAGCACAACTTAAAGTACAAATGTATTTTGAATCTGCACTTTCCATACAAAGTATTCAAAGCAAGAAGCAAAACTTCAGAATCTGAGATCAAAGGATATTGACCTGTTAGGGAAAATCTATCCCTCTAAAACTAATTGTTTTTCAGAATGAACCTAACTATTCTGATCCTCATTCACTATCACTATCACAATCTCCCACACCCCCTTCCAAAAAAAAGCAATATCTCAATTTTCTTCCAATTTTCTTAGATGCTGGTTTCACAGTGGGTAAAAGAATGAATTGTTGCCACACCACCAACTTCTCTACAGTTTCTTTTAATTTAAAGTTACTACAGGAGGGAAGAAAAGAGACTTTCTATTAAGGGACAACTCCCTGAAGGGTCTCTTAGCTGACAATCGAAGGACTGCTCATGGCAGTGATCAAATCTAATGCAACAAAGTGCCTCTAGTTGTGTGACTCATCACAGCAGGAGATGGTGCTGAGGGCCACTTGAGTTCAGTTCTTTGTGGTGTTGCAAGTTGGTTTAGGAACAGTAACAGAGAAGGGGAGAAAAGGTTTGTAAGGTATTTGAGGTTCAAGATAAAGTGACAGGCTTGCAGCTTGTTCCTTCCCAAGTGAATCGAAAGCCTAGAAGAGCAAAATAATAGAATATACTATCTTCCTAATGGATTATGGAAAATTAACTAAAAGCAAAAAAAGTCAGTGAGGATTGCCTGTTAACATCATATATATTCACATTTTAAAAATTTGATTAAATTTAAATATAAAGGCATGAAAATTGTCATAAGAATACTTATCTCAAAATAATAAAAAATTACCTTAAACATCTTTAATGTATAAACTTATTTATGTAAGAATCATTTCCATTCTTAATATACCTCTTAGGAGATCCAATATAGGTCACCAGTTGTTTTTATTTTTTATAAAAGCATTTGTTACATTTCACCAGCCCACCCTAATATAAAAGTAGATAAATTCAAAGCTGTGACCAAAAAAATGCATCCCAAACCCACTAAATTTTCTCTGCCCCTTCTCCCACTTCCTCACATTAGTCAATAGTGTACTTTCTGGCACATTATCCTTGAAGCCAAACCCAAGAATGACTGAGTGTCTCCTCAGATTAAATTCCTATTTCCACAGACTAGTGACCTGGAAGGTAAGATATACTGTACTTCTCCCTGACTACATATTCTATATCACCACATTTAATTCTAGCTGTGTTGATAACAAATTGATGATTATAAATGACTAAAACCATAATAAATGTCTACATTTTGATTTTACCTGAGAGGAAGTTAAAATAATGAGATAAAGCAAGACTTACACTATTATAGTGTACTGTAGATTTGCCTACAATTACCTAGGGTAAAAAGGTTGATATAAATAAAAGAGATTTATACTTCTTCCCTATAAAGCATCCTTACAAAATTATATTATTGAATATCATGTATTTATTCATTCACTTGACAAATGTGCAAGGTACTGTACAAAATTGCTATTGACTAAATCACTTATTTTAAAGTGCTAATCTCATAAATCACTAGAAATTGATACTTTCCCTTCTTTTTTTTCCCTGAATCTAAAAGGTTCAAGACCGAAGTCTCCAAACACTTATAACATCCTGGATTTGGTATTATAAAGTAGTATTTAATGGTCAGGGCTCTAAAGAAATTACTACATGAAGAAATTTAATGCAACAAAGTCATGAATACCTGTTGTGAAAAGCTTCATAATGCTCTTCACAATGATGGAATTGTTAGCAGTATGTAGCAAGACATAAGACAGTGACTTCAGCTCTAACTCTTGGACCCTCCCTGTTCTTCCCTTACCTCCATCATTTAAGATCTTCTTCAGGACCAAGAAGGATTCTAGATCTTAAGACTCCTAAATAATTGCTTGGTGATAACAGAAACTCAAAGTCAAATTATGGATTCCTTTACATCCTTGTTAATTCAGTTTTGTTTTTAGAAAATCAATATGGTACCTCTTGGGCAAAGGGTATGTATAAGATAGTGGACTTTAATCATATAACAAATAAAGCAAAAATATTTTTACTCTATGTAATGTTTACTAAATTAGATAACATAGAATTAAAACACAAGCAATGTTATCTCCTTTCATATATATATTTATATATAAAAACTGACACGTTTAAAACATATTTATTTTTTTTTACATTGCTTACTTACTACTCTACATTTACCAATGGATCACATTTATATAAGCTTTTACAAGCTTACAAAATGCTTTCCCAAAAATGATCCTACCAGATGGGTAGTAAAGCATTACCCCTATTTTATAAATGAGAAAATGAGACCTAATGAAGTTAAAGACTTGCCCACTTGAGGGGGAAATGGCCAATTGACATGATCTGATTTAAGGGGTCTTGAAACGAAGTCATTCTACTAAAAATTTATCCCCCCCCCAAGGAGATTGTTGTGATACTTGAAATCCCCGCCATTAATTACATTTTAATTTCCAAGGGGAAGCTTGATGGTATAGTGGATAGTGCTCTGGAGTCAGAAGGTCCTGAGTTCAAATCCAGCCTCGGACACTTAATAATGACCTAGCTGTGTGACCTTGGGCAAGTCACTTAACCCTATTGCCTTACAAAATTTTAAAAAAATTATTGCCACTAACTTTTTACTTTTAAGTATCTGAGAAAATATCATTAGCCCCTGTCATTTTCCTCCCTAATTTTCATAACCACTTGTCTAGGCCAATAATTGACCTCTGTAACTTCACTTTAATCCATTTTGCATAAGAAAGTCAGATCTTCCTTAAATATAATAGAATGGAAAGAATAATAATTCCAGAAGCTGCATGATCTTCAAATCTTTTCTCCTTTAGGGGCTAAAACTTTCCTGTTTTGTAAAATCAGAAGCTGGGAATATATAGTATATGAGATACCTTTCATTTACCTCACTTTGATCTTGTCATTTTCAGTGATGATGCTTAAACTCCACTGCCTGGATTTCAAAGAATTTTGGAATCTCCCACCACTAAACTATCCTGTTTTATTTATTACTATTCATCATTACTGAAGGGAAAGTGTGTTGCTGAATGGCTGTGTATCAGTTATGTCTGACTCTTTGTGACCCCATTTTGTATTTTCTTGGCAAAGATACTGAAATGTTTCACCATTTCCTTCTCCAGTTCATTTTATAGATGAAGCACTGTGGCAAACAGGGTTAGGTGACTTGTTCAAGGTCACACAGATAGTTAAGTGTCTGAGACTGAATTTGAACTCATTTAGATGAGTCTTCCTGACTGGCATGCTATTCACTAAGCTACCTAAATGCCCTTCTATTTCATAATTTTTCTACTCAAAAATATTTAGGGTCTTCCTATTTGCTATTAAATAATGTTTTAACTCCTCTGTCTGGAAGTCAGAAACTTTTGGAATCTTCCACCACTGAACTATGCAATGTTATATATAATTATTCATCCTTGTGTAGTAGAAACCATGCCAGACTAGAAATTAAAATCCATGAGTATTGGTTCTGATCCTTTTATTAGGTATGTGTCTTTAGACAAGTCATCAAGACTCATTATGCCTCAATTTTTCATCTGCTACAAAAGAGCTATTATGGAATTATATGATATTATCTGACCTAAAAATATTTAATACATACTTAATCAAGCTATTTTACTATTCCAAGAAAATATGTTCAAAATAGAATTTATTATCTTTTCCCATCAAAAAAAATCCACTCCTCTTCTTAATTACCCTATTTCTGTTGATAGAATCATAACTCTTTCAGCAATCCAGGTTTAAATATAGTCATTCTCAACTCTTCCCTCTTCCTCACACTCCTGCTTCCAATCAATTGCCAATCATGTCAATTCTATCTTCACCACATTTCTCACATCCTTGTTTACACTCACACAGCCAGCACTCAAGTGCAAGCCTTAATCATTTCTTTCCAGGGCACATATCTAACAAATTGATATTCTTAAATTACAGGTTGGACAATATCAGGAAGCTCCAGGGGTTTGGTCAGACCTTGAGGATAAAACAAAACAATAGCTCTTGGTATTTAAAACCCTTCCCAGTTAAACTCTAACATACCTTTTAAACTTTATTGTATTTTAGTTCCCTTCATATTCGTAATATTCCAGCCAAACTGACTTCCTTGGCGCTCTTCCTATACAACCTTTCATTTTCTATCTCTGCCTTTGCATTGGCTGTACATCATGCATAGAATAAACTCCCTCCTTAGATCCAATATATCTTGATTTCTTCAGAGCTCAATTAAGAGTCAGTCTATGAAAGACCATTTGATCACACAAGTTGCTAGTCAGAACTATGTATTCATATGTGTATTCACTAGATGGTGCAGTGGATGGAGCACTAAGCCTTGAATCAGGAAGACCTGAATTCAAATATGACTGGTTACTAGCCCTGAGACCTTGGGCAAGTCACTTAATCCTCTGTTTGCCTCAGTTTCTTCATCAGCAAAATGAGTTGGGGAAGGAAATGACCAAATGCTCCAGTATCTTTGCCAAGAAATTCAAATGGAATCCATTCAAATCCAAATGGCATCAAGAAGAGCTAGACATGACTTAAATGACTGCACAAGTTAATTCCCAGTGTCTAGCACTGTGAGTAGCATAGAATAAGTGTTTATGTATATGCAAATGCTTTTGCATAATTGAATATAATATATAATAATGTCATTTAGGTGTATCTAGGAAATCATCTAGGAAATTCTTCAACTAATGCAGATCAACATCTGCTAGGATAATTCTTGTTCTGTCATTTCAGTCCTGTCTGGCTCTTCATTTCCTTTTAGGGTATTCTTGGCAAAGATACTGGAGTAGCTTGTCATTTCCTTCTCCAGTTCATTTTACAAATGAGGAAACTGAGGCAAACAGGGTTAAGTGACTTACCCAGGGTCACACATCTAGTGAGTGTCTGAGGACAGATTTGAACTCAATAAGATGAGCCTTCCTGATTTGGGGTTTTTTCACTCTATCTACTGTGCCACTTAATTGCTATGAGATTTCATATTCTCATAAAGTTGACTTGAGTATTGACAGATTATGTAAGTTATCCAGTATCAGATAGCCTATAGACTTCAGCAGGGGACTTGAACCAATATTTTCCTGACTCTAAGACCAGTTCTTTTTTCACTATGCCATGTTAATGCCATATCATGACAAACTATGCCACATCTTTTATCCACTATGGCATATGTGTGTATGATTGTATGTATATAATATTGTAGAGACTAAACTTTGTAAATACTGTTTGCTTCTAGTAGAATGTAAGCACCTTGAGAGCAAGGCTTGTTGTTGTTTTCAATCTGGGTATTCTCTGCACCTAGCATATTGAGTGGCATATTGTAGGTATTTAATAAAATTTAATAAATGCTAGTTGAATGAATGCCTACTCTCCATCTTGAAAAAAAATCTTAATGAGAATCTTCTACAAACACATTGAGGGCAGTCACAAGGGAGATTGGAGAAGAAACAGGTAGGATTTTGCATATAATACTAAACAAGACTACCTATTTGCATTCACACAAGTGACTAAAACATAGAGAAAATAGAAAATATCATTCTGCTTGTTGCTTGTTAACTATTTTTCAACAGAGTAAAATGCTTCCTTAAAGGTCCCTCTGAAATATGCATAAATCAAATCAGTCAAGATTCCTTGAAATTATTATAAAACTAATTTTCTTTGATAATATACTTGATTATTAAATATAAGGTCATTCATTCAGTCAACAAGCATTTATTAAATCCAAGCTTAATAAACGTGTCAAGTACATTACTAAGTGCATAGGATAAAATTATAGAAAAAATAGTTTCTCACCTCAATGGTCTTAAATTCTAATGGGAGAAACAACATGCAAATAATTATGTACATTCAAGACAAATACATTGTAATCTGAGAAGAAAGGCATTGATTATGAGAGGTTGACCATCAAGGATGGGGAGAGGTTCAATGGAGAAGGCCCTGATGCAGAGTGTGAAATATGAGTTTGTCCTGAAGGAGGCAAGAGAAGCCAGGAGACTTAAGTGATGGAGGAGAATACACAAGGCATGAGAGGCAACCAATGAAAAACTACCAAGTTGGAAGTTGGAATATTTACAACAAATGGGCAAGTGTAGATTAGAGAGTAATGGAAGTGAGCATATATAAGGATATTAGAAAGAAAATAGGTTCTAAAGGGTTTTAAACATCTAACAGTGTTTTTTGTCTGATTCTGGAGATAATAGGGAACCACTGAAGTTTACTGAGTAGGAGATGACATGATAAGATTTGTGCTTTAGGAAAATCACTTTGACATCTGAGTTGAGAATAAATTGAAATAGTGATAGACTTGAGTCAGAAAGACCAATTAGAAGACTATTACAATAGTCCAGATAGTAGGAGATGAATGACTCCACCAAAGTGACAGCTCAGTGAATGGAGAGATGGGGGTGTTGTGAAAGCAGTAATATTAAAATTTGGCAATAGATTGGATATATAGGGTAAGCACAAATGAGGAGTTGATGAGCCCGGATAACTGGAAGAAAAATGGGAGAATAGCATTGCCCTCAAAAATAATGGTAAAATGGGGGGGGGGATTTGGAAAGAAAGATAATTTTTAAGTGAGATGGTTTTTATATACCTTTACTGAATGAGATTGTCAGAGGTGTCCAAAAGTCAATCAATGATGCAAGATTGAAGCACAAGAGAGATGAGAATTAAATATAGATCTGAGAAGAATTGAACTCATGGAAGTCAATGAATTCATTAAGTAAAATAGTAAAGGGGAGTGGAGAAGAAGGTCCAGTACAGAATTGATAGAGCAAAAGTCTGATTAAAAAGGTATGAGAACCAGGAGACAACAATATCAACTAAACCTAGATATGAGAAAGTATTCAAAAGGATGGTAATTATCAGTTCAAGAAGGATGAGAATTTAGAAAAGATCATTATATTTCAAAATTAAGAGTTCACTGGTTGCATTAGAGAGAACAGTTTCAATTGAATGATGTCTAAGCCAAAGTTCAAGGGAGAGGAAGTGAGAAGAAAGTGAGAGGAGAGGAAGTAAAGGGGGAGGTATAGGGGAGTAGCCAGTAGGGATGGTTGGATCTAGTGACAGGGTTTTGTTTGTGTGTTTGATTTACCTTTTGGTTTTTTAAAGTATAAAAGGTTGAGTGAATTTGAAGACAGTGGAGAATCAGTAGGAAAGAGAGAGATTGAAGATTCGTAAATGAGGATGACAGAGATAGAAATATGCTAAGGAAGTTGGTAGGGAAGAGATAGAGGATCAAGGTCTTCATCTGTAAAGTCAAAGGAAAGAGTAGTGAGGGAAGATGCTTGAGTGATGTGAGATGAGGAGTAAAAAGAGAACTCAGCTAATAGCTGCAAATTTTTAGTGAAGTATTTCTTCTAAAATAGTGGGGTAAGGATGGTATCTTATAGGGAGCTTGAGGAAAAAATTAGAATATTCAGAAAAGCTACTATGAGTAGAATCACAAATTGATTACTGAGATGCCAAAAGTTTGCCTTGATGCAGTTAGAACCAGTTGAGATTATATAATATAAATTCATAATGGATCTCTAGTTAAATTCATGAATTCTTCCAACTTCATAAAACATGAACAGTGAGCTACATGCTTGCCAAAAGTACTTACCACCATGATAAAATATTACCAGAAAAGAAGTTCAAATGAACAAGGAAATAAATGATAATAAATAGTAAGGTCCTCTATACACTCCTGCTTTCAGTTGAAATTTTTTATCCAGCCCCGGAAGATTGAAGAGTTCATCCTAATTACCCCTAAAAGAGCATTTAGTATTTTAAAAATCTTTAAATATTAATTTAAATTTCCACTATGTGTCACACAAGACAATAGCCTTTAAGGATATAAAAACCAAGAATGAAACACCTCTCAAGAGTATGATATAGGATGCATACCTAAATCTTGAACATGAATTTCACATGTAAAATGAGCTAAGTTCATATTTGATAAAGAGTAGGAGAGGAGGTGGATTGCCTTGGAAAATTGCACAATACTTTTAATGATCCTGAGTTTTTCCATGAAACAAAGATTCTTTTTAAAACATCAATATTCTTCCAGTGAAACAGCATGGCCTTGATTCATGGAACACTATAATCTCTAAAAAATTATGGCTATAGGTCACCCAAGAGGCAATGGAGAGGTACATGGCTTGCATGAGTAAACTGCAAATACTATCAGTAGAAAATTGCACAAGACAGGTGGTATATAGGATATGATCAGAGAGATGCATAACTAGAAAAGGAGGTTGAATCTGGGTTGAACAACTATTTCATTTTAAAACTCTCAAGCAAAAATCAGAATTTCAGAAAAGGAAAGGATTTCAGAATCCAAGTGGTGCTTGACAATGAATCCTCTCTACAAGAAAGCCAACATATGTGGTTGTCTAACTTTAGTTTAAAAGACATCTAGTGAGGAGGAACTCAATATTTCCTAAACCAGTTTATTCCACTTTTTGAAAGTCTCAAATGTTAGGAAGATTTTCCTTTCATAAAGTTTAAATCTACTTCTCTGCCGTTTCTACTCACTGTTATTTTAGAATAAAATGAATTAAGTACAACCCTTTTGCAATATAGTCTTTCAAAATACTTTAAGGTAGCTATCTTGACCCTACTAAATCTCTTCAGCGACATTGACATGAGTTAGTTATTAAGAAAGAAAATGTCCTGATTGTGCTACTGAATGATGCACGCCTTAATAAAGCAACACACTAGTGACCCTTAGGTAAACAAGAGGACTGAGAAAATCTAGGATAGACAACATAAGAAGGTTTATTGAAAATCAACTTCCCCTACTTTACGGTTTTGTTTAGGACTGGCCCTTCCCTCTTTTAAGAGAGGAAGAAATTAAAGTTTAGAAAAGCTAAATAATTTTGCACCCAGTGTCACATTATGACCTCCCTGAAATTGTGGTTCATTATTTCTACACTTCAACCCTATTCCATCACCTTAAGGTACACATCATCCTTTAGAAGGTCAGATCAGTTTTTATCATCTTCTTTGTTGTTTTTAAGGCTCTACCACTTCATAATTTTTAAAAAGAATTGTTTTATCATTATGAAGATTGGTACTCAAAATTTAACTGAGCAACAAACTGCAACATCTCCAAATCTAAAACCCTTCTTATAAATAGGAAATGTGGGATATAATTTATTTTATATTGTACTCAGAAAAAAATACTCTCAAATTTAAGAAAGTTACCATCTCAATCTTCCTTCCATCTCCAAATAAAAAATATAATAATGGACAGATCATAATTAGATTAAGCACCATAATCCTTTAATTCAGTCACTGAATTGAGGCCTTTAGGAATTTTATTCAAAGAGTTATTTAGATAACTTACTGTGGCATTTTTTAAATGAACCAAAATGCTGCTTTTAAGAGAAGTTTCAAAATACAAATCATTAACATATGCAAACCAAATGAAGAAAATTTGTCAATGGAGTTTTAAAACATAAGAACCAAAATTAATTTTCATTATATTGATCATCTAAATCCAAGTTAAGAATCTTCTTTTTATTTTTCTTAAAGGAGCTAAGTGAATCCTTCCTCTCAATAATAAAATATTTTATCAGGCTAAAATAAGGCCTAGGCAGCTATGTCTTTCAGGTCACTTTCAAAATTCTTAACATAACACACTCTAATTCATGGAAGAATAGGTATAGAAATTAATAATAATTATGATAATCATAATAATCCTTAATATCTAATAGGTATAGTTTTTAGAAAAATGAATTTTGTCTTACTTTAAAAATATATTATATTTGAAATTCAAGATATTTGGGAGATAGTCTATTCTGAACAAATTTCATTCTATAGGGAACCATTACATGCTTATACAATCTGAATAAACCTAATCAAGTTATTCTGATTTGTTTAAATGTGAACATCAATTTTTTGAAAGAGTGATTAGGCATATTTTGTAAGTATTGCACTGTTTCTAATTTGTCTTATGGGGAAAATATTGAATCATTCAAGCTTATTCTTATACTTCTGACCAATATGCTAGAAATTTTAATATTTCATCATTTTCAGGCCTTGTCCCACACAAAGAAGACAAAGAAATCATTTACCAAAAAACTATAAACTTTTTCATCATCTTCTATTTATTCCCATACATTCTATCAATATGGCATCATAATACACATAAATTTATTTTAACATTTGAAAAACCATCTATCAGACTAAACAGGATATGCATTCATGCATATTAAAGTAAAACCAAGTTAACTTAAAATAACCCCTGGATCTAAAATGCCAGATTATTTACAAACATGTTTGAGAGTTTTCAATCCTGTATATAGCATATCACTCAACCAGAACAGTATAAACTCAACAACAGAATTAATACATGAATTCCATGTGAAATGAAATTAGATTTTTACAAAGTTTTCTTGTTTAAGTAAGATTAAACTACCTTGTCCATTCACAAAGGGCAACCAAATAGAAAGAAAAAAATCCCAGCTATTTATTTCCCTTGTAGAGTTGTTAGAAGAGAATACCATTGCATAGGAAGTTTGGGGTGGGTGGGGGTGGGGCTTAGAGCATGGGGAGAGTGGAATAATTTCAAGCAAGGATGCTGCTATATAATTATCACAAATAACTAAATAATTATGCACATCCTTTCCCAACCCCCAAATTAAGTGTTTTTAAACATCTCATGTGATTAAAGATCTACCTTTTAGGGGAAAAAAAACCAAAGGAAAATTCTACCAGTATAAGGCTTTAGGGCTATTGCATCATTTATAAATAGTTATAAATGTAGTTTGTGATTTTTATCTTGCATACATCTGATAAACAGTTGATGACAAAAATTTGCCAAAGAACTTTGCAACGATGCTTAAGAAAACATCACTTTCATAAAAGTATTCATGATTTTAAATCATTGTGGCTGAATTTATGAGAGCTATATTTAAGTCCAGAAGAAGCACCGCCAAAAACTTTGTTCTATGCATCTGCAATTGAGACTGGATTCTTTCATTATCTGGCCTGACAGCAATCTACACAAAACTGAATTCCTTTCAACTAGACAGATCAAAATTCAACAACTCTGAAAATACTCTTCAGAAGTTTCCTCGTTTTTAAAGTTATAAAATTAAACTTTAAAATAATTTAATATATTTCAAAACCAACGCTCTCAGATAAATTACTCTTTGCAATCGAGGTTTTCTTCTCTAATTCTGATCAAAAGCTCTCCCTTGCTTTCCTAATTGAAATGTCCAATGCCTACAAATCTCCCACGCCTTTACTTCATTGGTCTGTTTTGTTTGTGTGGGCTGTTTTTTAAGGATGCTAGGAGCCATTATTTATGAGCAGTAAGGAAACAAATCACTCTGTCTAGTCCTCTTGCAGATTCCCACACTTATTACCCCCAATCCCACAGATTTCCACTAGTCCTGCCTTTGCATATAGTACAGTGCTGAGCCTGAAAGCAATCCCTGGGGAAATCTGACCATGCCCTTCTTGACAAATTGCTATAGATATTCTAAGATCTAAGTTGAGTTAAAACAAATCCTGAAACTTTTCTTAAAAGACAGGGTTAACTCCCACATCAGTACTGGCAAGGAGAGGGGAGAGAGACTGTAGAGATTCGGAGAATTCTCATTTTGACCTGTTTTAACTTAGAAGCAAAGATTAAAATGATTAATATTTTGAACTTCATTCATGCTGGGAGACCATTTCAAGACCCTAGAAAGTTCAAATCTTACTAGGAAAATACTTTACGAACTGTTTAGGATAATAACTGCTTTTTTTAATGCAGTCGATTCCTCTAACGGGCTTTGGGTGAATTCCTTGCCAAGTGGATCAATAATCTCCAAACTGCAGCTAGCATTCTCAAACATTTCCAAATACAAGTTTGGAACTGGTCGCGATTCCATAACCTCTTTTTTTTCCCCTCCCTTTTATTTTTTTTTTCAAGCCCGAAGTATAAGCGAGGCTTCCTAAACCAGATCTTAAAGTGACACAACCACGTGAGTGCTTTTCACTTTGCACACATACTCAGAAAGTAGTTGCAATTAAAATAATTTAAAGCTTCCTGTCTCGGGAGAGCTCAATAATGAAGGATGAGCTATGTCCCTCAATTGTGAAGAGGGAGGGCGATGGCGAAGGAGAAAAGAAAAGTGAAATAGAAAGGTTGGGGGTGGGGGGAAAGGGGGTACTTAAACTCTAGGAAGGGTGGGGAGTAGAAGGCTTTGTCCAACTTTCAGGGTGTGCCCCCTGACGTGTCAGAGATGGACAAAAAAAATCAGACCCTGGAATACGGTCCACCACATTCCCACCACCAGCACCCCTGATAAAGACAAGCCTCTCAACGAAAATATAAAGTTATCTAATTTTCTAGGCTGGATTGACGCATACGCTGAAGCATCCCACTGGGCAGCTGTCCCTGATGATGACATTAAGGTTTCAAACCTCCAGATGCCCCCTTCTCGCCTCCTCCCTTACCCTCAACCCAATCCCCCTCCTATAAAGCACTTCATGAAACTCCGATCCCCACCCCCTCTCCCTACACCCCCCCCCCCCCCCCAGCCCGCTTCCTTTTCCTTATTCTCCAGCTGGAGCTGAAAATGAGTGCTGAGTGGAGAGCACTGTGAACAGCAGAGGGAAGCTCTTCTGCTTTGGATATCTGCCCACAACAATATCTGTACGAACAACAAAGTTAAAATGATTAGATTCAGGCACCTTACCCGGTCTCTTTAAAGTCTCCTCTTGCGTGGGATGCAAAGTGGAACAGTGATGGGCTGGGGGGAAACAAGAGGAGATTGGAGATGGATTTGGGGAGATCGTATTTTTTCCCCCTGTGTGTATGTGTGTATGTGTGTGTGTGTGTGTGTGTGAGAGAGAGAGAGTGAGAGTGAGAGAGAGTGTGTGTGTGTGTGTGTGTGTGTGTGTGTGTGTGTGTGTGTCTTTCCCTCTGTCTCTCTCGCTCGCTCACTCTTTTCTGTGTTGCTCTCAAGGACGAGGTGAAATCCCTTTGCTGGTCATGAGGCGGCTTCAGAGACAAACAACACAATGCGAGTGCAAATAACAAAGGCAAAAAGACACTGGAAACAATGGGGGAGGAGAGGGCAGCCTCACCAGCTCTCTGTACACTCGCCAGTCACCTCAACACACGCTGAAGAGGTGGTGCGGGGGGGGGGGGGGGGGAGGAGGGAGGGAGGGGAAGGGGAAGGGGGGGACTCCCTCTCTCACTTCAGATCTCTTCTGATGTTTCTTAAACAAACCCTGACCTCCTTACTGGAGCTTCCCCCCCGCACCCCCCCCCAGCCTCCTGCTTAGTCTGGCCAAATAGGAGAGAGAGATAGTTTTCTCCCCTATCTGCTGCAGAGTAACTAGATTGTAAAATAACACAGTGATTACTAACACGGTGTAAGAATTAAAAAAAAAAAAATCTGCCTGCCACTTAAAGGAGCAATAAAATGTAATCGCTGGAGAGCAATGGAGTCATGGATATAGGAATATATCTAGATAGTTATATCTCGATTTCAATGCATCTATAAATATGCATGGATGTTTAATCAAGTCCCCTTTGTCAACTTCTTCACCGCGCAGAAATCCTCGCTCATGGCTGTGAAATCATTACCTGATCTCCTTCCAGGAGCCCCCTCTCAATCTGCCAACAGTAAACATCGCTGTTTGTCAATGTGTTTCTATGTGTGTGTGTGTGTGTGTGTGTGTGTGTGTGTGTGTGTGTGTCCACAAAACCTCTGTAACGGGAGCAGTTGTCTACTGGGTGCAAAGGCTGAAAGAGGGAAAGCGTTTGATTTCAAAAAAAAAAAAAAAAGATCACTGCAGCCAGCCCCTGGGGATTTTTCTCCTTGATCCGTATTGTCGACTTACTCGGTCTCCTTCCCCGGACAGATCCCACCAAATAGCAACTATTGTTTAGAGTTCACGTTCTACCTACTCCTTCCCTCCTTCCAAAAGAAAAAAAGTTTTGAAGCTATTCCATCTCTGCCTTTGGGAGAGTTCAGTTAGTTTGTATTTGTTGTGTGTGGATTAAGCCCAACAAATCAATGCGTTAGACCCAGCGGATGTTTTTGGAGGATACATACGGGTCGTGCCTGACTTCAACACTCCTTAAAATGAAACACTTCTCTAGAAGAAACAAAAACAAAAACACACTGTTTGGGCAGAGGTTTGACCTAATAGTTACATACTCTTTTTCTATGACAGAGAAGGAGAGAGAGAGAGAGAGAGAGAGAGAGAGAGAGAGAGAGAGAGAGAGACAGAGAGAGACAGAGAGAGACAGAGAGACAGACAGAGAGAGAGAGACAGACAGAGAGAGACAGACAGAGAGACAGACAGAGAGAGAGAGAGAGACAGAGAGAGAGAGAGAGAGAGAGACAGAGAGAGAGAACGCTCAAAGGAGTCCTTTACAAACTTACATTATCATCAGAAAACCCTTAGGTAATGCGCTGAGCATAAACTGTTTGAGTTGATTAAAGTATGTGCTGACTCTGAAGGGAGCAAGCAGCATATACTGCTCATTGGATCCTTGCAGTTCTGTATCTTTTAATCTTATTTTTCATTGACTTAAAACAGCTACTAATTTTTTTCCAAAAAACAAAAAGTCCCATTTAATTCTATACCTTATATTAGGAAGAAGAAAACTTTGCAATTTTATTCTCCTAGAGCTAGAGTACAGAAGGGGACAAGGGAGGACCAGGAGATAGGTAAAACAGAATAGTAGAAAATGAGACTAAAAAGGAAAAAAATGTGTTTTGGATTCTATTTTCTTTTTCTCATTGATCTCCCTATTCCTCATGCTTATTTAAATGATCCTTTCCCCCTTTTTAAAAAAATTTTCTTCAAATGCTCATCTATTGACTATAGCCTTGTCTCTGTGCATTCTCAGTATTTCCCAGAGTGCAACATCACCAGGAGATCAATGACCACATACTGTTTAGTCTTAAAATTGCCTGGAATGGAATTGCACTTAAGAGTAAGAGGGATATTTTTAAGAGCTTGCATATAGATGTCTGTGTGTGTGTGTGTGTGTGTGTGTGTGTGTGTGTGTGTGTGTGTATGTGTGTGCATACAGTTTCTCAACAGCCAACAGCCTTTTCTTGTTGGAGTTAAAACTTCAGTTGGTAGGCAAATACATTTCCTGAACAAATGCAACACATATTACTCACTCATATTACATTCACCAAGAAAAGTGATACATCCTTTCTACAACACCAACCCTATATCTATTAGTTTCTGGAGGTGGATTGCTAATACCTGAGACTTTACACTTGGTGGTGTATGATGATGTGGCCATACCAACTGGGGTTGGTGTTTGATGATTGATTATTTGTTAGCTGTTTTCTAAAAGTAGCTGAACACCTTTACTTGGAACAAAAAGTGAGAAATGCAAATCAGAAAGCACAAGTCAATTTTTTTTCAAAGAAGTTTAAGAACAGACAATATTCACTTTCATAGATAAAAGCTTCCTCTTCCATAAATATCAGTAGGTATAAACTACTAAACAACAGAAAAATCAAATAAGTTCAAGAGTATTTATGGTGATGCTAAATCATCAGCTATTTGGAATTCATGAGCACCATAATAATCATGCTCTGTTTGTATGTTACCTTGTATATGGCATTTTAAATGTGTGTTCTAAATTTTACTGTGCTTTCTTAATTGGTTAATAAGAGGAATTGTGAATAACAATAAAATCCAAACTGCTGGGTCAGTGTAGCCTTACATACCCTGGAGAGACTCCTATCATTGGCGTATGGAACTATCTATGTTTTTCTTCACTTATAGGTCTGAGTCATTTGCAAGCATGGTCTAAGAATCCAAGAATAATTGCACTCTATCTTGAATTTCCTCCAAGTACTACTTTGATGCTTCATCATGGCCTGAGGTAACACCAGGCTCTTCAGGCTTTGGCAATGGAACACTTTCTATGGCAAATAAAGTAAAAAGTTTAAAAAAAAAAACTTCCAAGTATTTGCATAGGGATGAACTGTATACTTTTGTTTAAAGAACAACTTATCTAAATTTGGAAAGACTGATCACCAGAAGTCTGGCCATCATTTCATAAAGATGATCATGATACAAACACAAGAAAAGATCATCTACTCAAGTGAGGGGCAGGTCAATGGAGGAGATATCTATATTGACAAAATTATGAATCCTTTAAGTTTTGAAGTATATCAAATTTCAATTCATTTTCCTACTAAGGTAATGACTCAACCCTTTTTCTGTCATAAATACCTTTGACAGTCTGTGAAGTCTATGGACTTTATCAGAATAATGTTTTGAAATACATAAAATAAAAAACATAGGATTATAAATGGAAATCAACCTTATTGACATGTATTTTTCAAAATAATTATTTTTAAACCAAGTTCAAGGATCTCTGATTAAGAACACACATTCTTTTTTTTAATTTTTATTAAAGATATTATTTGAGTTTTACAGTTTTCCCCCAATCTTGCTTCCCTCCCCCCACCCCCACCCCACAGATAGCACTCCATCAGTCTTTACTTTGTTTCCATGTTGTACCTCCATCCAAATTGGGTGTGATGAGAGAGAAATCATATCCTTAAAGAGAACAGAATTCTCAGAGGTAACCAGATCAAACCATAAGACATCTGGGGTTTTTTTTCCGAATTAAAGAGAATAGTCCTTGTACTTTGTTCAAACTCCACAGCTCCTTATCTGGATACAGATGGTACTCTCCTTTGCGGACAGCCAAAAATTGTTCCAAATTGTTGCGTTGATGTAATGAGCAAGTCCTTCAAGGTTGAACATCACTCCCATGTTGCTGTTAGGGTGTACAGTGTTTTTCTGGTTCTGCTCATCTCACTCAGCATCAGTTCATGCAAATCCCTCCAGGTTTCCCCGAAATCCCGTCCCTCCTGGTTTCTAATAGAACAATAGTGAAGAACACACATTCTAATAGTTCTCAAGTGCATATTACATGCATTCCCATAACATTCATACTCCATCATAAGTTAGCCTTTTTTTAAAAAAGAATATTTATTTATTTTGATGTGATTTTTAAAATTTGAAACTGAAATACAAAATAAGAAAAAACATTGTTTTCTGTGCTGCAAAAATAGAGAGGATTCATAACATAAAGCAATAAATTTCTATTTCAAGAAAGCCTATATAATAAATACTACACATTGTGTTCAAAATTGTCTGTCTTTGCTTCCTTGTAGGTTTTCTTCTGTTCCCTTCTGTGCACTGTTTATTTTTCTCTACCCCTCCACGGATGCAATTAAACATGAATATATTCATAAATATACATATATATGTACAATATATAAACACATATATAAATACTCCTATATACATGCACACCCATATATAGAGACATATACATGTACACACATAGCTAAATATATAAACATAGATAAATAGATACATATACACATACATATTCATAAATACCTACATAATTAGTTTGTATGTATCTCATTTTTGTAACATTTATTAAAAGCAAAAACTCCTCCTCACTCCTCTAATATAGTTCTACTCACTACCCTGCCTTCCTGTTCCTCAACCTAGTGACTTTCCATGAATCTCTCTCTCTCTCTCTCTCTCTCTCTCTCTCTCTCTCTCTCATATATGGTAACTTTCAAGTAGTTGGATTATTCTTATGTTTTCTCTTCTTAATCTGTTCTCCACATCTGTTTTATTTCCTTGTGAAATATTTCACCTTCTCTTCTATTTTTTCATTCTTTATATTTTGATTTATTATTTCCTGGTCTCTTATAGTTTTACTGATTTCCCCTTGTCCAATTCTAATTTTCAAAGATTCTGAATCTTCTTTTTCAGGTGTTTTACTTTCTTTTCATAATATTCATTTTTCTTGAATTGTTTTTATAATCTTTTTTAGTTTTTCCTCAATCTCTCTTGCTTGATTTTTAAAATCTTTTTTTAGTCTTCTATAAATATTTTTGAGCAAGTAGCTATTTGCTTTTACTCTTTGGGCTAAGAGAGGCTTTTTTGCTTCAGCATTTTCCTTCAAAGACAAACTCCAGTCTTTTCTATTCCCACAGTAATCATCATGGTTGGGCTCATTCTTTTTTTGCCTGTTCATTAAAAAAAAGAATTAGTAGCTTTTTCTTATATTGATCTCTAGTCCTACAGTGTGGAGCATGGTGTCTCTGACCTCAGGAGTTTTGTCTTGGGGCCAAGCTCAGCTCTCCTTTCCCCTTCCAAGTCACAGCTATGGCCCTCAGCACAATGGGCTGGAAATAAACTTACTACCTGAGAAGCCTCCAGTATCTATAACCTTCAGTTCTCGACTCAGCAGTTTACCCAAGCTACTGCCTCTGCCTTCACTGGGCTTGTGTTGGTTTCTTCTTCATCAGGACTGCATCTTGTCTAGGCAGCACAAGTGGGCCTGGAATCTCTTATCAGCAGAGGCACCTTCTCTTCCCCTCCACTCAGTCACAAACTTCCCACACTCTCTGGGAGGAGATAATTCCTGTGACTGAGACAGAGGCTACCTCTTAACCTGGCTGCCTCTAAGGCTTGCCTCTTGTTTCAGAGAGCTAGCACTCAGCCAGCTGAACCTTGGACCAGGGATCTTTCTTCGACTCTTCTCTGGTTGTCCAAGAAGGAACAATGTTCTGCTGCAATTTTTGTTTATTTGTGATGCTCTACTTTCACCCTAAGGTGTATTTTTGGCTTTTTAGTAAAGGAAATCTGGAGAGTCCAGAATTTTCTGACCCACTCTGACATCTTCCAGAATCTGCTCCCCCTTTTTCTTAAATAAGAACTAAAAACCAAGTCTCCTAATGAAGCCCCAGGTGTAATTCCATTCTGAAAATATCCAGTGACAAGAATTGTGTGATTGAAGATATGCAGTTATTGCTTCTTGGAGAGAAGGCTTGGTGAAATGGATAAAGGGTCAACCTCCATGCCATTAAAATTGGGGTTCTATGTTTGTCTCTGGTGGGTTATGTGATCCCATGCAAGAACCTTAGTCTCTCAGCACTCAAGGCAATTCTATAAGACTTGAAGCTGCAGAAAAGATATAAAAACTAACTTTGTGGGGTTTTAAGTAGGAACTGATTCTTCTGGGAGTTCCTTATGCCAATGAAATCCTAGGTCTAATCCCTATTTCTGTTCCTTAGAAAAAGTATAAAGCAACCATATACACTAGTTATAGTATAACTATATTCACAGGATTCACAGGAGCAAGAACCAGGTAGATGAGGTGTATCACATACAATGCCAAATCTTCCCATGTCTACCACCACAACTTTCATTGCATTTTCTCACTACTTACATAGAAATTAGCTTTGCTTTTTTTTTTAAATTGGGGAACAAACAGTAATAAGAGCCTCTTGTACCAAGCTCTGTGATAAGTAGTTCATCCTTCACTTTCAAAGAAGATCAGTGACATCATGGGATAGTCTTGTGGATGAATTAGATTTAAGTGAAGCAGAGTTGCACAAAGTCATCAGCCTTACTCTCTCTTCAACATCGAAGTCCAGTGGCAATTCAAAAGTTAGGACTACTGTCAATGTCCCAGGGTACAGTTGATGACCTTGGCATCTTTATTATCTGATGAAACTCTCAGTGCTCCATAGCACCTGCTTCAGTCACCTTCATGGTCATTGGGGAAAAAAAGTGTTCTCCTCTACCTATTACACCAGAGGAAGTCTTCACATACTTGGAAAAGACATCCCCCTAATCCTCTAAGGGGTTTAGGTTCTGTTGGGTTTCCCTCCACCTTATTTAGCCCATATGCTGAGATAATTTTAATGGGTAGGTCACTGTATATTTTACAGTTTCTTGGAACTACAAGTGAGAACTGGGTGAAAGGCGGACATCAAAGGTGACCTAGCAACCCTGAAAAGTACTCAACAAGCCCTCAAACCAGAGGGGTCAATACTCTCTGAACTGTACTTTTATGGGTACTATCTTATTTGAGCCTCCATTTTACAATTGAGGAAACTAAAGGACAGATTACTTTCTCAGGATTCAATAACTAGTGTCTGAGGTGGAATTTTCCTATCCATTATGCCAGCTAGCTGCCTCTAAATTAATTGATTAAATATTATTTTGCCATTTAATGCAATTTAAAATAAATAATTATGTTTTTTAATCACTGAATGCTAGGATTGATTCAACATCATAGCATTTAGAGATGGAAGACAACTGGTAACACCTGATAGGTGTTAGATATGGCACTGAAAGTTAAAGCTCTCCTGCAACAAAATCCTATGCTCATTCTTCTAAACCACATTATCTCTAAATGAATGATAATGCTTACTTACTGCCTACACTCATGTCCTTTTCCTTTTCTTAGACTCATATTTGTTCCCTAATATTTTCTATCAATTTAGTCTAGGTTCTAATAAGTCCATGGATGTAAAACTTAGAGATTATTTGGTCTAAATCCTTTTTTTGACAGAAGAATAAATTGAGGTCCATAAAAAGTAAGTTACACAGACAATAAAAATACAATCAGCACTTTAAGCCTATGCTCATCCTTGTACCCATATGGCACTAATTTCATCTGAACTTCTCTATAAATGTGCTAGTTTCAACATAGATTTTTGCTTGTATTTGACTCATTTGAAGTTGCCATTGCTGAATGTTTAGGAGTTGGAAGTGATGAGCCATTCTTTTTGTAGTAAGCATACATGAGCCAACTGAAGAACAGCCAGCAACACAAAGAAAGAGTAGGATTAATGAACACTATCTTGGGTACTATTGGAAATAACACTTTGCTTGTGACTTTAATAAGGCATAAACCATGGGAAGAAATCCTGTAGACTGGAAATGGAGCAGATAATATAGATAAGGAAATAATGAATATAACTGAGAAAGGAAGCAGAGCAGGGTTAGTAGTGGGTCTGGTTATTGAAGGCAACTGGGGCAGAGGAGGAAAAAACCCCATCAAATGAAACTTGATTGCCAAAATATGCCAAATTGATTGGATTCACAGGGGCAAGGACCAGGTAGATGAGGTGTATCATATACAATGCCAAATCTTCCCATGTCTACCACCACAACTTTCCTTGCATTTTCTCACTACTTACATAGAAATTATCTTAATCCAGGCCCTCATCTTCTCTCATTTACAAACAATAACAATGGCTTCCTCTTTGGTCTCCCTGTCTCAAGTCTCTTTTGTACTCTAATCATCCTCCAATCAGTGGAGGTTTGACAATTTCTCTTCCCTATTCATAAATCCCAGTGGCTTACTATTAGAGAGAGTTTGCTAACCTAGTGGGATAGAACACTGAGCTTGGAGTTAAGATGACCTGAGATTAACTTTTGCCTCAGACATTTACTATAAGAACTTGAGTAAGACACATATCCTTTTTAGTCTCAATTTCCTCCTCTATAAACTGAGGACAAAATAATACATAGGTCAAAGGGTTGTTGTTGAAATCATTAAGATAAAATATATAAAACACCTTGCAATCCTTTGAGTACTATCAATAAAAAAAATTTACTAAGCCTAATATGTGTCACATATTCTCCTAGGGACTGGGGATGGATACAAAGAAAATAACTGAAGTAATGACTATTATCTCTACATAAACATTAGTTATAATTGCTTTTAGAATAGAATAAAAAATCTTCATTTAACTCATTTAAAGTCTTGCACAATGAACCCCAAACTATCTTTCCAACTTCATTACATCTTATTACTCATCCCATAACAACCCTGACAAACTTATCTCTTTATTCCTCACACATAGCACTCTCTGTCTGTTTTTGTACTGATCTTCCTCTCATGCCTATGACATTCCTTTACCATTTTAAAAATAAAGTTCTTCCTATTCCCCTAACTGCTAGCACCCCCTCTTCCTATTAATTATCATAATTACATTATATTTATTTTGTGTTTATACATATATACTTATATGAGTATATGCTGTCTTTTCTGTCAAAATATAAGCTCCTTGAGAGCAGCAATTGCTTTGTTTGTATTTGTTTGCCCATTTATTTAGTCATTTATTAATTTATTCAGTTGTTTGCTTATTACTAATTCATTTATTTTTATCTTAAGCTCTCCAGTACCTAGCACAATATATGGCATAGAGGAGACATATAAATACTTGTTAAATGGATGAATTAAGTCAGGTTAATGTCAATTCTTACATTGAATGAACAGATTTGAATTCCCTATACCTGAATTGCATAGGTTTTTCTCACCAGCATTGTCTGTTAGATTTTCCTCAGATCCTTGAGAGAGTCAAAGCAATAGTACCAACAGAATATATTTCAGTTGTGGAATGTCTAAAAAAAAAGAGGTCTCTCTGTCATGTAGCCAAAGCAAGAAATAATGTACAGATAGGCATGCTCAGTAATATCTTGGACCTACATGTTACTAAAAGACTTTGAGGAATTTCTCTCACAGGATTTGTGGATAGAGAGGAAATGGACCATATTTACATGAGATGAGAAGATATAAATAAATTATGAAATTATAGATCCATCAAAAAATTGAAATACATGATGGTACTTATATCTCATTTGATCTTCATAACAGCACTGTGGGATAGGTAGGTCAGCTATTATCATTCTCATGTTTTATAGCCAAGAAAACAAAAATTCAGGGAGGTAAATCTTGAAACTAAAGCCCATGTAGAGATGTAACTAGATCTCAGGTATTTAATCCATCATTCACTGGGTTTCCTTCACTATACCACACCATTATAACATTTTGCACATTAACTTAGAAAGTAATTATTACTTATTCCATGTATTAAATAATAATTTTATGTAAAAAATGTATATTTTAAAATGGATCAAGTAAATGCCAAGTGCTAAATTAAAGTTCAATCACTCTATATTATATCCCCCATATTCCAGATGATTCTAGGATTTGATTTTCTGATGACATAACCAGAGACGATCTGATTTCTAAAGATCTTCACAACAGAAATTAAGGGCATTCTGGAAAGGAGTGACCCCCCAAATGCCCAATTTTCTCAAGCAATCTTCAGAGAAACCTCAGATTTCTGAATATATCTGAATACTTTAGGGATCCCTGAGATATTAAAGAATAAAGTTTAGATTCTACTCCTTCAGTTACCATTCCATTGTATTTATTATTATTATTACTAATAATAGCTAGCATTTATATAGCAATTTAAGATTTGCAAAATATTTTAGAAGTAGTATCTCATTAGATCCTCACAACATCCCTGAGAGTCATTTTACAAATGAGAAAACTGAGACTTAGCAATTAAATGGCTTTCCTGGATCATGCATTGACTAAGAGTGTGAGGCAGAATTTGAACACAGATTTTCCTGAATCTAAATCTAATAAACTCTTCAATGTGCCATTTCTACATAGAGGTGTCGAAAACATCCCAGAATAACTTCGCACATACTTTGGAATGATTACGTGGTCAGGGTATGATATTGAAAAATAACTAGGGAATGGGAAAATAAAACTGATAGAAGGAAAAGAAAAGGAGGAAAGGGGATGATACTTCAAACCAACATGTCAACTAGCATTCAATCACTTTCTTTTTAAAATCTTTTTTTTTTTCAAGGCAATGGGGTTAAGTGGTTTGCCCAAGGTCACACAGCTAGGTAAGTATTAAGTGTCTGAGGCTGGATTTGTACTCAGGTCATCCTGACTCTGGGGCCATTGCTCTATCCACTGTGTCACCTCGCTGCCCCTATTTAGTCACTTTTAAAAAATGGTTCATGTCACACAAACAAAATGGTTATCTCTGATTAGTGATGGTGACTGCCTTTTCCATGCAATGGTGCAGGGGAAAGAGAACTTGATCTGGAGACAGAAGACCTAGTCAGGTCCCTTCTCTGATTCTTACTACGTATGTGACTTTGACTAAATCACCTAACTTCCCTAAAATCAGATTAGATGGCCTCTAAGGCCCCATCCAGCTCTATCCTGTGATCTTGAGTATGAACTGTACCATTACAATATAGCTTTGACACTGAATGTCATATTGTCAAGACACTGACACAAAATGATGAGTAAAGTTCAGTCAATATGACTGAACCAAGGAGACCAGATTGAGAAACTTTTGATGTTCTAAACCATTCATAATGTACAAAAAAAATATGATATGAATATTTGTCCATACATAAAGCTAACCCTATAGTATCTGGAAGGATTCAATGAAGCCCCATGATTTGATAATTTTTTCCTTTTAGTTTTTGACTCTGAATTGACTCTGAATTTGACTCTGAATTTTGACTGAATTGTCTACCTGACCAATTGCCCTCTGTCTCATAATATAAGGGTAAGGTTTCCATAACTTTTTCTAGGGTTGTTGCAAGTGTCTGAATAGATACTTTTTTGTGTTTCCTTCACCTAAATTAGATTTTTAAGGATTTCTCTAGGAAAGGAAAAACTGGTAAACTTTCTTTAGAGGGCCTACTTTAAATCCAGGTGGACTTCAAGAATACCATTACTCAGACAATCAACTTCACAGTCTTCAGGGAAACTGGAAAAGGCACTAAACATTTCACAGATGCCACACATTAGGGTTCTGCTGGAAAAAAACGTTACAGCTCCATTACAAATACATATGTTTTATTTTAAAAAACTATTATGTGTGTTCTTTTACTTAAACATTTGCTGGTGGTTCTGGAAATTAAGGCTTAGTAGTCTATGTTAATGAGTGAGAATCAGACTGAATTGAAGTGATTCAAAACAATTGGTACAATTACCTACTCTGGTTTCAGTGCCTAAATTAAATAAAATATTATGAAATGTGGACAATGAAAAGTGAGTTATAATTTTAAAAGTTATCCTTTTTGATAATGAATATTAAAATGTGATTTTTATTTCAACCCAAAAGACTGATGTGTCAAAGCTAGTTACTTTACACATCTAAAAATACATACTACACTTATTAGTTATAGGAAATTATTGTTATTCTGATTGTTGGACTTTACCACTGTTCCAGGGAATAATAATATTTTTTAAATGAATTGAATCTGTACTGTAACAAATGAAAGATTTTTCAACATAAAATCTGCTCTGTTCTTTAATTTAGTTTTCTGCTCCAGAGTTTTAAAATGATGATGAATAAACAACTTGGGGGATTTAGGCAAAAGATATAAAAATAGTTTCTTTTATGAAAAGCAGTTTTCTTTCAGGCTCAGCTTTCTTGGTTCAGTCTGGAATCTAATGCTACTAAATTACTATCATAAATAAGAGACAGGAAGGTTTACATGCAGTGAGATACATTGATTCTATTTGTAAGTAACAGGATAATCACTGATACATTTCACTAATTTAAATTGGCAGAGGACTTTCAAAAATGATTACTTTGCTTGGAATATATTTCAAATTTACCTCCAATAGCATTTAGACTTCTGTATCTGTATGTTAATGAAAAAGGTTTGTGATTCTTGTTTCTGAACAGACCAGTTAATCTCCTGTATTTATTTTAATGAAGTTTTATTGCTCACATTATATAATTTGTAAAGAAGAATAGGGAAATAAAAAGTCATGTAAAATAAAGAGTACCTCACCAAAAGGATTCTTTCTTTCTTTTCACTTTAGTTTAATTAAATCATGTAAAGATTAAGATAATATAAATGAATAATCCTGAAAGTAAATAACCTTTAGGAATAGGAAATTAACTGTGTATTATCTTTGTACTTAATCACAGTCCTACTATTAGGGAGAGGGGTAGTTTTGTTGTTGAACAAATCCATGGATTTGGAAAGAAGATACACTTGAAATTTTATCCTGCATTCCAAACCATATACATACATACATACATACATACATATATATATATATAATTATATATATATATATATATATAATGAAAATACTTTCCAGTTGATTTGGACCCATGACTGAGCAATCATTAGATTGCTATTTAGCTAATGTGATTCAATCATTAAAGTACCCAGAACACCTTTTCTTTCATTTCTCTTTTTGATAGGAAAGCCTGAAGTATCAATGCAAAATAAAAATAGTGCTATAGATTGTTCAGCAATTGACTGCTATTGTTAGCAAAATTAAAACAAAAAGGCAACTTGAAAATGCTTGAATTTTGCAGGCAGGCATTTTTGTAAAATGGTAAATTGCTGTTAGTATGCAATTGATGTTATAATTTAATGTCTTTGTATAGCTGGAAACCAGATAGTAAAATTTCACATTTCCCACTTGATGTATGAGTGAAATGCCCTGGCTAAAATCGAATGTTGGAGGCTGATAGGGACAAATTAAGGTTGTATACCTGGCATGGGGAGAAAAAATAAACTTCAAGGATGACATCTAGATATATGTATAGCTAGAAGATCTGAGAGTAACAAAGTAGGAAATAAGACTTTGATAATACTGGATGTAAGCATCAATTTATCTTTGAATACTTCCTTTGTCTAGTCTGAATCTATATGACTCAAAGTGTGGAGAAATTGGATTAAGACAATAAGCATAGGGGTAGCTAGGTGGTGCAGTGGATAGAGCACAGGCCCTGGAGTTAGAAGGACCTGAGTTCAATTCTAGCCTCAGATCCTTACTTAGCTGTGTGACCTTAGGCAAGTCACTTAACTCTATTGCCTTGCAAAAGAACAAATAAACAAAAAAGACATCAAGCATTAATTTAATTACCTGGTTTAGTACAAACCACTGTCCTAGGTACTTGAGGGTTGAAACAGATTAGATGTGATACAGCCCTAGTCCTTGAGTACCTTATAGTCTAACCATGCTAAGTAACAGAATTTATTAATGCACTGAAAGATGGGTCTATTGGGTTTCAGAGATTGGGGGAATGGAAGAAGAAGAAGCTAAGAGTCAACAAGATTTTTCAGTATAGGATTATTATAGTCAAGAAGGAAGTTTTTCATGACCATCAAAAGATAGAACTAACCAAAATGTTTAAATTACATCAAGTGATTTGTATTATGCTGTACTATGCATATTCATATATGTAGATATCATGTATGTATGTGTGTGTGTGTGTATATATATATATATATATATATATATATATGTCCTGAGACCACCTACTAAGAATGAATCAGGAATGGGAATACAAAGATAGTGGTAAAAGAGTTCCTGCCCTCAAAGAGTTTATAATCTGATGAAGGATACAACATGCACTTATATAAGAATAGAGAAAACACATATAAAAGAGATGCAAGATAATCTTGGTTAGAAAAATACTAGAAGATGCAGGAACCAGGAAACAGTTCATGGATAAAGTAGAGCTTGGACTAAGTCTTGAAGGAAAACAATGATTCCAAGAAGTAGAAAATAGGAGAAAGTACATTCTATCATGAGTGACATTTGACAAGGCACAGAGAAAGGAGGAACATTAAGACCATTATGCCTGAATCACAGAAGCAGTGAATTAAGAAAGACAGTGTAGAGTAGTAGTAGATGGCCTTCTGGATTTGTAATTAGGATAAACCTGAGTTCAAATTCCTGAAATTTAGGAATAGGAAATTAATTATTAATTATTAATTATCTTTGTACTTAATCACCACCCTATTTTATTAGGGGTAGTTGTTGCTGTTGAACAGAGCCATGGATTTAGAAAGAAGATACATTTTAAATTTTGTCTTGCAGCTCAATGTATGACATAAGTGCTTTCCAGCTGATTTGGACCCAAGCATGAGCTATTGATTGGATTGCTATTCAGCTGATGTGATTCAATCATTAAAGTATCCAAATTAGAGCCCTCATCTGTAAAATGAGGGAATTGAATTTGATGACTTCTAATATTCCTCCTAATTTGTAAATCTATAGTCTAATCCTAAAAGATTTATTAGCCTGGAAAGGTTTATTGTTGTTCAATGTATCCAACTCCTTGTAACCCTATTTTGGAATGTTCCTGGCAGAGGGACTTCTTTCTCCAGTTCACACTGCCTAACTGCCCAGCTGGAAAGGTAAGATAGAGCCAATTTGTGAATGGCTTTAAAGCCAAGGGATTTTATATTTGATCCTACTGATAATAGTGAGACCCCAAAGTATATTGAGGGCAGCAAGGTCATCTAGAGTTAGAAAACTCATCTTCCTGAGTTCAATCTGACCTAAGACACTTATTGGTTGTGTAACCCTGGGTAAATCACTTAGTCCTGTTTGCCTCAGTCTCCTCATTTGTAAAATGAACTGAAGAAGGAAATGGCAAACCATTCTAGTAGCTTTGCCAAGAAACCCTAAATGAAATCACAAAGAGTTGGACACAACTGAAAAAACAATAAAATATATCAAGTGGGAGTAGCACTTAAGAAAAAAATCTTGTCACCAGGACGTAGAATGGTAAATTTGACTCTGTTATTCCATGTTCTCATCACTGTGTCCTTGAATCCTTCAGTTTCCATTTGTTTCAATTAACCTAGAGATACAACACACATCTCTCATACCTCTTTGTTCTTTTTTTAAATCTATCTTTCTTTCCTTCTTCCTTTTTGCCTTATAAGCAGGCAATGGTCTCAGGAACAGGATTGTGGTCTGGGAGATAAGGTACAGAAAAGTTAACTCTAGTTATAACATGATAGAGTGAATCAAATTTTTAAAAATAAATTGTAATAAAAAAGGAAACAAGGAAGCTACATGGATGTATAGATAGGGATAGATAAATGATAGTTGATAGGAGATAATAGATGGCACTGAGTAGATAATAGATAGTAGAGAGAAAGACTAAGAAATAGGTTAAACATTTATTAGGTGCTGTATGTCAGGTATCGCTATATGATGAATATAATAATAAAAATAATAATAATAAAGACAATGCATAAATTTTTTGGGGGGGAAGAATACATAAAAGGGAGATGACAAGCAAGTAGGAAAGAGAAGAGAAGATACCTATTCATGGGGATAAAGAAATGTTCTGGCATATAATGGGCTAGTCTAGCTTGAAGGGACCATAATTGCTGGGCATGAGAACTTCTTCAAATGGATAGTCAAAGAGGAACTCACCAATCAGAGGGGACAAAGAGGCCAATAGAAATGTTGATGGAATGAGAAAATGTGGAACAGAGAAACAGGAGACTTTCATGGGGTGGTCCTGGTCTTGTTCAGTTTCTAAATATTTTTTTTTCTAAAAAGAGATTCAGAAAACTTGGCTGCTGAATTTATAGTACAGAAACTCTTTAATAGTGATTTCTTCCAATATGTCTTGGATTGTACTGGTCTTCAATTCCCTATAATTGTTTCAAGGGAAGATGCTCTTTTCCCCACTCCCTCTCTCCAAATACCAAGGCTTTGTTAGTGTTTCCAGCCTTGGCTTCTGCAGTAGAATAAGCCATCATTCAAAAAAAAATCTTTCTTAAAATCCATCTCCTTTCCTTTCATATGTATATATATATATATACATATATATATATATATATATATATATATATATATATATATGAGAGAGAGAGTCCTGTAGACAATAAAACAAAGTTAAAATAAATTAGCTGAAATCGCTTTAAGGCGCTTATCCACATGCCTATCAAAGGTTATGGAAGAAAAGAGTATACTTTCCAATTTTTAAAAAATGTGTAATATCAAGGAAGTAGTCAGAGAAGTACATATGTGTATTTGTGTATATATGTCTCTCTCTCTCTCTCTCTCTCTCTCTATATATATATATATACATACATATACATCTATGGTATGTATTACTTGTCTCCAAGATCCACTTCCATTTTGAGAAAATATGAAGCAATTGTCTATGTTGTAATGCACTAGAAAAAGGGGGAGGGGGAGGGGGAAGGGTTCAGAATGACTGATTCATTGCATTGTAGAACTGGCACACCATTAGAATAATGGTCAGCCCCCTGGCTCTGCTCCAATACAAGGAAGCCTGTAGTTTCTACATCTCTGCCACCAGCTGCAGGTCATAGTTCAAAAAAGTCTAAAAGGAAGAATAAATGGGTCATCCAAAAGAGAGAATGGAACCAAAACCAAATGGAATTTATTTAATTTTCCCTTCTGAAAAATGGAATTGACAAATTCTCTCTCTTCCTCACAGTCTGAGAAGCAAATGAGATCTATTTGATGTGCTTTGAGATTCACTGGGTAGGGGATAGAGGAGAGGAAGGCAGGAAATATACTTAGAGTAACAATTATAAATTACCATTTAATATACTTCATTTGTGGTCAGAGACCTGCTGTACAAACAAATGAACAAAATGATCTTTGGACTGTGAACAAACTATCAATCTCACTATACTGGCCTCAAGACTTGGAAGAGAACTCATGCATTTTGAGATGTGGTTCAGATCAAGAGCTTATGGAACTAGTTAAATTTCCTCAGAGCTCTAAAATATGAAGAGTAACATATAATTATATGTCATCCCAAATGACTTTCATCCTATTGCAAGTTACAAATATAGTTACAATAAGATATGTATATGTGTGTATCTGTGTGTACCAATTATATTAATATCAAATTCATAATGTGATATGTAACACCATAGAATGGTAGATAGTGTCAGCCTCAGAATCGGGAACTTAGATGACTTTGTGACTCTGGTCAAAGCACTTTTCAAAACATTAATCTGCATTAGTAAAGGGAGTTTACTCATTTGGAATTCCATGAAAATAAATGTTACCAAAGATACATATTAGCTAGATAGATGATAACATAATTATTGAATGGAATTGAAATATGAATGCTAGTATCAAAAAGTATCAATTTTCTCAATTTTCTTCCAAAATTTTCTGGATATTCTCTTTTGAAAGTATGCATAGAATATGAGAGTATGAAGGGATGCTGTACGTGCATCTTATATCAACCTTTACAAATGGTAATCCAGTTGTTGGTTTAAGACCTCTAATAAGAAGGAATCCACAAATTTTCCTTAATTTCCACTACCTTCCAAAGCAGTCCCTTTTAATTTGGATGACACAATTTCTTAGGAAACTTTCCTTTCACAAATCAAAATCTATCACTCTTAAACTTTCTAGGTATTATATCTAGTAGGACAACTAGATGGCACAATGGATAGAGTGCCAGATCTAGAGTCAGGAAAACTCATCTTTCTGAGTTCAAGTCCACCTGGGTGATTCTGGGCAAGTCATTTCTCTTTATTTGCCTTTGCTTTCTCTTCTATACAATGGGTCAGAGAAGGAAATGGCAAATCACTTCAGTGTCCCTGCCAGGAAAATTCCAAATGAGATCTTGGGGAATCAGACACAACTGAAAAACAAAACATTGCTCCTAGAGCTAATTTTTTAGATCAAATGAAACAAGTCTAATCCTCTCTGTTTCACAAGCTTTCAAATACTTGAAGATATCTTCAAGGGGCCCCAAATCCCAAATTCCCTGAGATCAGAATATATGAGTTCTATCAATATAATATCAATACAAAGGTGTCTGTGATCAAATTTGTTTGGTAACTATTGATCTAGACTAGGGATTCTTAAACTAAATCCTGTGAATTATACATATATATATATATATATATATATACATATATGAATATAAAACTATTTCAACATAATTGGTTTCCTTTGTAATCAGTCTATTAATTTATTTTATGTATTTAAAAACACTCTTCAGAAAAGGGTTCAAAAACTTTACTAGGCTTCCAAGAAGATACATTGCTTATACACGTAGGCATGTATACCTATGCACATACAGTTTAAAAGCATACCAAATAGAAATTGGGAGAGTTGGACCAATTCTTTTTATGACAAAAATATGGTGCTGACACCTAAACCAGGAGGGACCAAAACAGACAAAAGAAAATTATAGAACAATCTCCCTAATAAATATTGAAAATATTTTCAATAAAATATTAACAAAGAGATAAATAAGAAAAAAGAGGGAATAGAGGCAGAAAGAGAACAGGAAGAAATTTAAGAGGGTAAAGGAAGAAGACAAATTAAAAGGAAAAATGAGGAAGAAGGAAAAAAATGAAGAAAATCAAACAGCATGAGAAAAGAAAAAGGAAAGAAAAAGATAGATTTTATGAGTACAGACTTCCAGTTCTGTTATACTGTAGGATTTTACATTAATATATACAAAAGCTCTGACTATTATTAAGAAGGCTTTCATTAAGCAGTTGATATAATGGCAAGAGAGAACATTTTCTGCTTTCAGGAGGACACAGTCAAGAGAAGAGCATGATGGTGGCAAGATCGGAGACCACTGGTGTTGCTGATGTTTCTTTATAGTCAACCCTACCTAGAGAAGCCCCAATTCCTTCCACATGGCTGGTAGTGGAGTAGTAGAGGAGGCTCTTTTGGGGCGGTAGTGGAGGATCCAGAGGACAGAATGGAAGAAATTGAAAAAGGGACAAAATTAGGTTTGGTTTCAGGAAAAAAACTTCTCAGCAATTAGATTTGCCCAAAAGTTAAATGGATTTTCTTATCAATGGTGGGTTCTTCCTCATTGAAACTCTTCAAGCATAGACTGCTTTATTACTTGTCCTATATGTTATGCTGGTTATCTTCATAGTTATAATCTGAACTAGATGACTGATGAAATAGCTTCCAAGTTTAAATTCCATGATTCTGTGGAGCTAGGAAAGCAAAGACAAGTGGGTGCAGTGTGAAGAAAAAGAAGTGATAGAATCGAGGAGAAGGACAAAAAAAGGATAAATATGGGGGGGTAGTTAAAAGGGAGAAAAGAGATAGGGTAAATGAGGTAGATTAAGAATAAAAGGCTGTTTTCACACCTCTAGTTTCTATGTAAAACTGAAATTGTAGGTTTTCCAAGATGATTTTAGCATTTATGTCAAGTGCATTTACGTATATAGTAGCTTTTTATCAAGGCATTTACAATGTTTTACAGATACAAAGTCAACTTTTTTCCCTCCTCATTTATGGATAAGGAATAACATTTCATGAGCTTTTACATAGGATACAATTTTTATTTTTTTCTCCACAGATTGCACTGAAGCAACAACATAAAAGGAAATAGGTATAGTTAATACTTCTGTACTATCATTATACATGTGTGTATGCAAATACACACAAAAATATACACATGTGTGTATGAAAATGTGTGTGTATGTACGTGTACACATATATTTGAATTAAGAAAGGACCTTAACACTCATTTAGTTTAACACCTATTTTTTGAAAATTAAACCTAGAGTTATCTATTTTCAAAGAACATGGAATCTCTCTAGGGCACTAAATAACCATTTTAGTGTACATTTTTTTAAATCATACATCTCTATAGATACAATATTTCTCCTACCTATACTCATGACCCTCCTATTATGGAAGCCCTAATATGGAAATTCACAGATTTGTGTTAAATATTCAATCAGTTTAAACAATACATCTTAGTCCCCTTTCCCATTTTAGAGTTGTGGAAACTGAGGTCCAAAAAGAATCACTATTTTGCCCACAGTCATTAGTACAGTCAAGAATTGGCAGAACCAAGTTCTGGTTCAAATTTTGAACTGTGTTTCTTTACATCCAAATGAGATGAAATTTGTTAAGCAATCTGCAAACCCTAAAGTGTATAAAGATAACTGGTATCATTATTATGTTAACACACAAAGATAAAATAATTCAAAATAGGTATATGAGATACAAAAACATTGGTTTGTGAGTTCTAAGGTATAACAGGACTAATATTTGTCAGTATTTCCCTAATGCAACTTCTTTCCCCACCCATCACACCCTCATACAATGGGTAAACCCAGATCCCTTTTTTCTTTCCTTCTTCAGTTAGCTTTTCGAAAGGAGATAAAGCTGTTCACAATGACGGATTTAGTTCCAGCTTCCCTAATTCATCTTTCTCGGTCATCTAAAGGTATAAAAATCTCAGTTATAGGCAAGTAGGACCCTTTGAACTTGGTAGATTTCTGAAGACCTAGTGATTTACCATATATTCTTCACTATATCCTGTCTTAATGATATATGCCTTTCATATGGAGCCACATCTAGAGAGGCAAACTGCCATGTATTCCTGTCACACATGCTTGCTGTGTTAGGGAAAAGTAAATTTTTTTTTGTTAC
Source organism: Macrotis lagotis (assembly GCF_037893015.1). NCBI lineage: Eukaryota > Metazoa > Chordata > Mammalia > Peramelemorphia > Peramelidae > Macrotis > Macrotis lagotis. The sequence continues at coordinate 186,892,040 of NC_133664.1, read as the reverse complement.
ATGGGCTCATTTCATCCCAATATTGAGCCTTAAACTGAGTGCTGACATTTCAGTTGCCTCTAATATAAAAGGAAGAGGACTATCATCACTGGGGGATTAGGGAAGGTTTCATGTCAGAGGTAGAATTGAAGAGTAGAATTTCCAGTTGATTTAAAAGGATGGGTAGATCTTTTATGGCTGGCAGGGAAAGACATTCCAGACAAAATGAACTGTATGAATAACAACAGTCAGTCAGTCAGTCAGTCAGTCAGTCAGTCAACTAGCACTGACAAAGATTGCAAAGAAGGTAAATCATGGGAAATTTGCAGTGGTTGATGAATAATCCAGTACTTGAAAGAAAGTATTCTGAGATAACATTGGAAAGGTAGAGAAGATAGTGTTGTCAACTCTAAAATAGAGTTGTGAAAAAAAATCTCTATACTTCCTTACATCTCTAAATTTTAGATCCAATGAAGAAGGTAGAGGGGGCCATGAATACCAGGCTAAGGATTTTGAACTCCCTTTCACTGTAAATTAGCTAATTATTTAAGGTCTATTCAAGAGAATAGATAAATTAGAAGGGGGGAAATTTTAGAAAGCTTTAATGTTTCTTTTGGTCATATTCTAGACTGGTATTAATGATGACCTGAATTAGGATAATGACAGTAGAAATTGTGAGTGGGAGATGACTGTGAAAGATATTGTGGGAGAGAATTTTTATGACTTTGGTCACCTATTGCCTGTATAAAATGAAAGAGAAGAAAATAAAAAATAATGCCAAGTTTTCAAATTCAAAAAATTGTATGAATGTGCTATTGTGAAATATTATTGATCTCAGTATGTATATTAAAATAATTTTTATTAATTGAAGGAAGAGTAGAGAAAGTTTAATAGAGGATTTGAAAAATAAAACCACTCTTGAAAAGAAATTGCTTGTAAAGTAATCACTTAGTATTTGTTAGATACTTGTTACTCATTTTGATTTCAAAGAGGACCAATGACATCATGGGGGGATGTCTTGACTTACATGTGAATTGGATTAAAGTGAAACAGAGTTGCACAAAGTTGCCAACCTGATACTCTCTTCCAGAGTCATCAAAGTCCAGAAGACTTGCAATGACCTGGGATGCAATGGATGACCGTGGCATCTTCGATGTCTGACCAAGCTCGCTCCAGAATATCTGCTTCATTGCCACTGGAACAAATTGTTCTCAATTCTCCTATTGTTCTGGTGAATATCTCCACATGCTTGTGTTTAATATAAACAGAGAATATGGTGCACAAGGAGGGAATAGAATGTTTGAATAGAAATGATGCAAAAGTATATACTAAGGGTATAAAAGTGGTCCCAACCTTCAAAGAAGTTACATTCTACTTTGAGAGATAAAATATACACTCATGAAGCAAAAAATAAATTCTTAACTATTAGTACCAAGATAGAACATATACTAAAACCTTAAATGATGGCTAAGATTTTTGTTTGTCAGAATGGAGGTAGAATAGGGAGGTTTGGAAAACAATGTATAAATCACCACTTTACTGAAAATAAGTTTTTATTATAATAATAAAAGAAAATGGATACAATATGTAAACATTCAACAAATTCTGGGCCTTATCTATAAACTATTTATAATCTAACTTTCACAGTTTTACAGTGAAGTAGAAAAAATTGTTTGTCTAGTTTTTTGTTTTGGGTTACAGGATAGTCTCAGAAAAAGATATGCCTTCATTAGAAGAGACTTTAGTGTTTATCCAAGATAAATACATTACTCAGTATGTAAGTATAATTGTATGTTAATACATTTAAAGGGGCACATTGGTTATTTTAAGGTTTCTTAGTCCATTGTGAATGATTGTTTAAAAAGATCTGTTCTCCTTTAACAATCTTTTTCCATGTTTTTAGTCTTTTCTTTAATACTTTCTTAGCTGTATTTGGAAGACCTCCAACCAGCAAAGATGGCTAATAAACAATATGGTACTTCCAAAATACAATCATTTTGACTAAAATATGGAATTCATACATATCACACAAACTATCATGAAGCCATTTTCCACTGCTTTTCTTGATGAAACCTTCATTGTCCCATTTTTAATCTCTTTTGTTTTTGTTTTTGATTTTAGATATTTTTGCCAGGCTATGGGGTTAAGTGACTTGGCCAAGGCCACACAGCTAGATAATTAAGTGCCTGAGGTCAAATTTGAACTCAGGTCCTCCTGATTCCAGGGCTGGTACTCTATTCATGACACCACCTAGAAGCCCCCTAATTTGTAAATTCATGGAATTCAACAGTAAATCTTCTAGAGTTATAAGGGAGAGAAATATTTCCTGTATACCCAGATTCTATATTCAAACGCATTATTTTCACAGTTGTTGCTAATGCTTGCATTTTAACTCAATTCAAGCATAATTGAGTCCCTACTCTGTGTAGAACACTATACTAGGTGCTGGAGTATAATTATAGTTCAAATAATATATAAAATTATATCACATAACTAGTTAATATAATTAGTGTCATAAGATTTTGGCATACATGTTGATAATGATGTATTTAGAAGTCAATTTATAAGAGAATCAACATAGAATATTAGAAGAATATTAGTCAAAGAATATTAGTCAGAAGATTTGGATGTAAATCTTAGTTATTACAGCTTTCCAAAGGAGTAATATGAATTTTAACTATGTTGATCTGGTAATATAAATAGAGGAATAATTGGCAAAATATATCACCTCTCTGAGGCTTGTTTTCCATATCTCTGTACTGGGAATATTATAGTCATTTTGAGTTGCATAGCATCTTTGGTCTGGAATTACTTGGAGTTTTAGACACCATCCAGTTCATGTCTTTCATTTGACAGATGAGCTGATAGGTAAGTATTTAAGATGTTACTTTATTTTATATATCATTCTGAGCACTAGAGTTACAAGGACAACAAGAGTCCCTAATTTAAAGGAACTTACATTAGCTATAGGAAATTTATAATCTAACTGATGAGTAAACTGAGGTACTCAGATATTTAATGATTTGTGTATGCTACAGAAGTAGCATACAAAAGAATGTGAAAATTGTCTTTTAATTGGTAAATTATACAAAATGTTTGAAAATCTTCAAAGACTGTGAAAATTTTCCCATTTTATATATAACTCAAGGATCTCTAAGTTAGCTGGTATAGATATTGTCACCACTAAGACAGATTTTCCTTCTTCTATAATTCAGTAATTGAGAAATCTTGTAGTCAAAAATTTAATCACCCTGTTGAAAACTTTGTAGTGAGCATGTTCGAACTTAACTACTGTGATCCTTAGACAATAATCCATCCATCAGCATTACTTCATATGTGTCTACCATCTGCTTAAAGCAGTGATAGGGAAAGAGGCAAAATAGAATAGCTTCTGCTTTCAGTGAGCTTACATTTTATTAAGGGATGGAGCATATATCAGGATATCACTTCAATTAAGTAATCAAGGAAGGCCCAGAATACAATAAACTAAGGAATTTTTCTATAACACAATTAAATTTTAATGCATAAACAAGATACATGTATACTATGTGATCCTCTTATGAGGTACAGACTTCTCTGACTGAGGCAAAAAAGTAATGTGATTGGCTGAGAGAATTAGTCATGTCCCTTGAAACTTTATAAAACAATAGGAAGTCCGTTTACTAGTTAAGGATTTATAGCCTTGGGAGAACTTTATGGAAAAAAAGATCTCTTTACTTATCCGGAAAAGTAACAAGAGGGCAGCTAGGTGGCGCAGTGGATAGAGCACTAGCCCTGGAGTCAGGAAGACCTGAATTCAACTCTGACCTCAGACACTTAATAATTGCCTAGCTGTGTGATCTTGGGAAAGTCACTTAACCCCATTGCCTTAAATTAAAAAATAAGCAACAAGAGATTATGAGGGGGACTTTCTTTCTTCACCTTCCAATGACCATATTATCACCATAGATGTTAGAACAATAGGAAAAAAATGCATCTAATTGGAAGTATAGATATCCACCTAGGATAGATATGGATGAGTATAAATAATCATTCAAAGAATGAGGTAGTTTTAGCCAACATGATTTATTATGACAGAAGTATCAGGTCAGAATTTGAGAAAGGAATAGACCCTGAAATGCCAGATGAGTGGCTTTCTTGTAGAAAGCTATATTCAAGGTGAGGGAGAAGAATGGTTGCATGAGGACTCTTCAAAGAAAGGAAGGACTTCTAGTACAGAGTTGCAACTTACAATTTCTCACATGTGTATCTTGCATGTGTGTCTATCTTCACATGTACACTATATGTATTTTTAAGAAAAGACATACACTTTTGTGGGCGTTTTATATGAACTGTTTTTATTAAAACATCTTAGAAATAGCTTTACTACTAGTTAATCATTTACTGTCCCATTGTTAATATGAAGCACACTTGTAGACACTGATGAACAAAAGTAGGAGAAAAAAACCCACAGAGTGGCCCCCTGGGAACCCAGCCTCATAGTGTGAGTGTAAGCTGGGAAAGTATCCCACTGGAGGTGTTCCATGTACAACATAAATAAAAGAAAATAATGAGGATTATGGCACTCCTTCAACTGATATTCGAAGGAAACCAGGGATTCTAATAAGTGAAAGTGAGGATGGAGTTTATTCCAAACATGAAAACATAAACATTGGAGGTAAAGGGTCATGTATAATAGTAAACCTGGTTTTTCCTAGATAATAAAATGAATAAAATGGAGTAATGTTTAAGACCGGAAAGGCAGATTGGAGAGAATATGAAGTGCTTTAAATGCCAAACAGAACTTGTACTCCACTGTCATTTGCATTTCACAATATGGCATCTAGAACTTTAGTGTAGACAGGCATATGATTATAACTGCATGTACATATGTACAAATATGCACATGTGTACATATGCGTATGTCACATGGACTGTGTGTGCATGTAGCATATAGACATGTTATAAGTCAAGACAATAAGCATTTGTTAAGCCATAGACAGTGCTAAGAATACAAAGAAAAACCAACCAAACAAACAAGCAAAACATTTCCTACTTTCTAGGAGCTCATAGTCTAGTAGGGGAGACAGCATGAAAATTATGTATAATCAAAATATAGACATTATATAAATTAGTGGAGAACAGATACCAAGGTTATGAAGGATTGGGAAAGTGTTCTTGTAGAAGCTGGGGCTTCAGTTGAGACTTGAAAAAATTCAGGGAAGCCAGAAGGTAGAGATGAGGAGAAAGAATGTTGCATGCCTGAAGGACAGACAAAGATAATGGGCAGTCAGGAGATGGACCATGTTATTGAGAAACAACAAGGAGGGCTCTTACTAACTAGAGTATGTGGTATGGAATAAAGTGTAGGAAGAATGGAAAGAAAGGAGGCTGCTGGACATATGTATATATCTATATCTATATCTATATGTGTTTATGTATTTTTGTTATTAATCAGTCATTTTCAAGTCTTTGTGACCCTATTTGGGATTTGCTTGGTAAAAATACTGGAGTGGTTTGCCATTTCCTTCTCATTTTACAAATGAGGAAACCAAGGCAAACAGGTGACTTACCTAGGGTCACATAGTTAGTAAATGTCTGGGAGATTTGAATTCAAAAGATGAGTCTTCCTGGCTCCAGGCTTGGCCCTTTATCCATTGTACACCCAAAAAACAACAACAATAATATGTATATTTTTCTTAAAGTTGTTTTTTCAATTCTAGATCTCAAGTCAAGTAAAATCAGCTATCATTCATGACATTTATTGCTAAAAAGTTATTTAGCATAAACATTTATAAACCTGAAAATTAAAATAATCTAATATTTCATGTATATATATATATATATATACTTCATAAGTTGAAGAGTTATTTCCCCATAGTGAACAAAAGTAAAATTAAGCTGATTTCATTCTCTCTTGTACTCTCTCCTTTTCTGAATGACCCAAGAAAACAGAATTTCAGGTACATTTTCACCTCATCATTAAAATAAATTCACTATTTTAAAATTTTATTTGATTTTCAAAATTATAGGATGGATAGTAAATTATAAAGAGTTCTGGGGGAAGCTAGGTGGCACATTTGATAGAAGACCAACCCTGGAGTCAGGAGTCCCTGAGTTCAAATCTAGCCTCAGGCACTTAATTATTACCTAGCTGTGTGGCCTTGGGCAAGCCACTTAACTCCATTGCCTTGCAAAAAAAAAGGTTAAAAAAAAGAGAGTTCTGATTTTTCTTCAAGAGAATTTAAGAGTTATATGAGGTTTTTGACAACAATATTGGAATTTTTAGAATCACATTCAAGAGAGAGGAAGTAATCATAAATATCTCAAACTCTTTTGCACATGCTTTCCTTTGTACCCTTTGGTTGGAGGATCACTACCCCATCTAGTGGAAGATTAAAAGCCTAGTTATCGCTTGACTAGCTGTGTGATAAACCAAGTTTTCTTAGTTATTTATCATCTCCTAAATGGCTAGTGGATGAAATCCACTAGATTATACTTCATTTGAAACTTATTGTGTTGAGAAAGGTGCTATGGCACACATATTTCTTATATTAGGATGTGAAAAGCACTTGAAGTTTAGAACAAAGCAATGAAGGAAATGTGATTCAAACCAAACATCCTGTTTCACTCTTGAAAAAAGAATGGCCTTCATTTGAACCACCCTGAACTGTTTACATGTTAAAAAAACTCAAATGCTATAATTTATTACTATAGAGACATGCCTTATTTTAGACAGTAACTATCAAAGAATAATTCACTTTGAAATGAATTTTAATTATAAGGTATACCTATTTAGTTTATTTTCTCAAAAAATGGATTTAAGGTCCACTCTTTCATTTACTATTCTGAAAATATAATGAATTCATTTTGTGGAGTTGATTAATTTTATCGTATTGTACCTATTATATAAAATAATTTATGCAATATTATATTGATCTTTGATGTTATAAAGAGTTAATGTCAATATTTTGAAATTAGCCCAGCAGAAAATAGATCAATCAGGTCTACCCAAATTTGGAAAAAAATTTAGGAATTTTCAAAACCACCAAGATTGTTCACTTTGACTTCAGATAAGCTTTCTCTCCCTAGTTCATCAAAGCCATGGACTCAAAACCCTAATGCCTGATAAGTATCTCTCATTATTTTGTTTGTTGCTTATCACAAGTGCAAGTAACTTCACATTTGCATCATTAATAGACCTCTCTCAAAGGATGTTGATATTTCACTTACTTTCAAGTGCTCTTAATGTTTTTGCATATTATTAGGGCAGACAAATTCGGGTACATCTCTTTGAAAACAAAGCAACTCATATATGTATATGTGTATATTTATATGTGTAAAGTGCATATATATATATATTAAATATTCACACACTCACTCCCATACAGATCCCATACACATACTACAAGATAGTTGCTATCATAGGATAATTAATTTAGAGCTAGAAGAGAATTTTGAGATCATTTAGTCCAAACTTTTCCATTAATATTTGAAATAATTGAGACCCAAAGACACTGTGACTTCCCCAAAGTCAGACTCAGGATTTGAACCTAAATCTCATGATTGTAAATCTGTCACCCTTTCCACCATATGACTCTGCTTCCTTTAGGTATGATTTATTAGCTAAGATACCTATCATTTTACTGTGGTTATCTTTGTTCCAGAGGTTAACTGTGTGATTATAGCCTTCAATGAGATTAAAGAGAGATCAGAAAAAAGACAAGAAGAAAACAAAAGAAATTAAGGATGCCTGTCTTTTTTTTAAAATGGCTCAATGTAATGTTTTATATGTGTCATATCATAAGTAAATCAAGACACAAATAATTATTTAGTATCTATTTGATATAAGTTACACTTTTGAGATGGGACCAAGAGGGAATTTAAAAAATATATAAGAAATAGTTTTTTGCAGTTAGAAAGTTTATTGAGGCAAATGAAAAATTAAGCAACAATAATGAAAATTAAAAATAATAATAAGCATTAGCATTTACACAGCATCTACTCTGTACCATGTGTTATTCTATACTTTATAAATATCTCAATTCAAGACAATAATATCAATAACATGTATAACGTGTAACTGAAATAATTTCATAGAAAAAAATTTTCTTAATTTTAAGAGAAAAGAGAAAGGGAACCTTGACCTCAGTAGTCAGTAAAGAGTTTTTGGAGAAAAACAGATGATTTTGAATGAGCTGAACTTAGAAACACAATAAAGAGAAAGAAGAGAAATTTAGAAGAATGAAATAAAGACTGTAGTACAAATTTTTTTTGGAGAAACAGGAAAATAAAACAAACCTGTTTGACTGAAGCCCAGGGTTCAGAAAGATGAGTATTTAGAGATAACATTAGAAGAAAAGTTGATGTGTAGACTGAGGAGTTTGGACTTTATACTTTAGGTAATGAGGAGCTATTGACAATATTTGACCAAGGGTTGATATGATCAAGGTAGTATTTGAAAAAAGCTTAGTATGCTAACTTTTTTCAGGACAGAAGAGAAGGGGGAGGCTGAGGGAAAGAGATCACAAAAAGCCAGGGTAATGAAGAAATCACCAACTACCTACAACAATAAAGTGGCTATCATGTGAAAAGCATTGTGTGAGATGCCAAGAAAACAAAACCAAAAATGAACAGCGAGATAGTGAAGCCATGAACTAGATTGCTGAGAGCAGAAAAAGAAATGAAGGAATAAATATGTGAAATTTGAAGGTAAAAATCAATAGCTTCATGGAATTGAGAGAAGAATCCCAGAGGTCTAAAGTAGATATGACCAAAAACCTCCACTACAGTATTGCCATAAATTGGTTTTCCAACCTTTGTTTATAGTTCTCCACTTTGTATTTAGAATAGGTCTTTTTTGTTAGGGAAGTAGACTTTTTAAAATTACAAACCTAAATTGATCCTTTTTAAAAAAATTTCCACTTATTATTCTTAATTCTGTGTTTTGAAGGTAAAAAGACCAATTGCAATCTCTCTTCTATAAGATAACCTTTCAAATACTAGAAGACAAATGCTTTAATGATATTTAACTGGCATGAAATAATAATGCCCTTCACTTTTCTGTTGGCTTTCTTATCAATATCCTTCTTTAGTTCCTAAAACTGAAGATATTTCTCCAGATATGGTCTGGAGTGGGAAGTGGGACTCTTGATGAATTATCGATTTTGAAATTTTACTAGAATATTATACATTTTTATTGAACTTGTAGCCTATTTACACCCCTACTCAAAAATCTTGTTTAGATGAATTGCTTTGATTGTGCTTCTCTCATTTTGTACTCACAAAATTGATTTTTGAACCTAAGTGTAAGACTTTACATATATAACTATTAAAATGTATTTAATTAGATTCTACCCAACTTTCTATCTTGACATGATTTTTTAAAATTCTTTCTGTCATCAAAGTACTACTCAGCTTTATGAAATCTAAAAATTTGCTAGGCATTTCAACTCTGCCTTTAACACCCCATCATCTTTGAATTAGATTGTTGCCACAATCTCCAAATTTGTCTTCTTGGTTAAAGTCACTCCCTCTATAATCAATCCATCTCACAGAGTCAAAATATAGGTCTTATATCACTTTTGTTCTCCATAATGTCTAGTGACTCTTCATTCCTTGAAGGGTCAAATATAAACTCCTCTAGCATTGAAAGTCCTTTACAATCTGCATCTAATCTATCCTAAGTTTTTCAAATCTTATTTATTACTTATTATATCTTAGTCCCATTTACAACCAAACTTTCATTTTTCTTGTTTATCATACATAACATCCCATCACCCTTCTTTGTCTTTTTGCATAGACTCTCCTTCCTTCCACATAGTCAATTCTTAGAATTTCTATTTTTCTCATAGAGCTCAGCTGAAATGTCACTTCCTACATGAAAAATTTTCCTGATCGCTTGAAATTTAGTGCTTGATGTTGAAATTAGCTCATATTTATTTTCAATCTATTTATAAATGCATAAGGTAACTAGGTGGCACATTAAATAGAGTGCCAAGCTTGCAGTAAGAAAGACATGAATTCAAGTCTAGACTCAAACAAGTAATAGTTATATGACCCTGAGTAAGTCAGGAAAGAGTTCTAGGCATGGGGGCGGCTAGGTGGCAGTGGATAAAGCACTGGCCTTGGAGTCAGGAGTACTTGGGTTCAAATCCGGTCTCAGACACTTAATAATTACCTAGCTGTGTGGCCTTGGGCAAGCCACTTAACCCCATTTGCCTTGCAAAAACCTAAAAACAAAAAAGAGTTCTAGGCATGGGAAACAGCAGGAAAGAGGGAGTATCTTGCTCATAGAACAGCCAGGAGATAAGGTTCACTGGTTTAAAGCATATCGGTATCATTGGATCAAAGAGTATGTGACAAGGACTAACATGCAAGAAGACTGGAAAAGTGAGAAGAAGGTAGATTATGAAGGACATTGAATGCCAAATAGAGCATTTTGTATTTGTTCCTGGAGATAACAAGAAACCACTGCAGATTATTTAGAAAAAGGATGGCGTGCCATGATCAAAACTGTACTTGAGGCAAACAGACCCCTCAGTAGCTATTGGAATGGTAAGACATGAGATGATGAAAGCATAGAGCAGTGTCAGTGTTAGAAGAAAGAGGGAATGTATTCAAAAAATGTTGCAAAGGTAAAATAGACAGACCTTAGTATAACTTGTATATGGGACACCAGGGTGGGAGTTGGGGGGCGGGGCAGAACAGTGCAATACTAAGGATTGTAAGGATTGTAAGCCTCAGGGAATGTGAGGATATCTGAGGGAGGATTTGGGGGTAAAAGATAATAAGTTCTCTTTTATCTATATTGAGTTTAAGATGTCTATTGGCCATCCATTTTGAGATGTCTGAAAAGCAAGGGGAAATGCAAGATTAGAGATCAGCGGAGGGACTGAAGCAGCAAAGGTAGATTTGAGAATCATCAGCATAGGTGTATGGGAGCTGATAAAATCACTAAGTAAAGTAGTATAGAAGAGGAGCCAGAATGGAACTATTCTGGTCGAGTACATGAAGCTTTCCCCTATCATGTGGGTTGGGGAATTTGTTTTTTCCATTGATTCAGTGATTGAAATTGCCTAAATATTCTAACTCTTTCAAAAAGTTTCTTAAAAAAACTTTCTTCCCAGTAGAGTCCAGGACAGGAACCAAGGGCATCAAAGCACTAAACTGGGCGGGAGGAAGAGCTACCTTTTCCTTCTCCCATTAGAGCCTGTGGTCCCAAGAAAAGACTTTGGGTTTTGATTTGGTTTGGGGGGGGTCTTTTTTGGTTCTAAGTGTGGGTAGCAGAATTCTTGGATATGAAATCTTTAAGGCAGGGAGAACTGGGAGCCAAGATTACAGGCCAGATTTTTTTTCCAGATCAGCAAGGAAGTTTGAGAAGCCAAGATTTTAGAACTTGCTGATTCATTGCTAATAACTATGGAAAAGGGATAGAAAAGTGAATTTGTACTAATTTTTTTAAAAAGCAGCAGAAATACATTTGCAAATTATGATTTATTGAGCTTGATGTTGCTACTATATGATTTCTAGAAAAAAATCATTAAAGAAAGATTAGTAACCATCTAGAAAAGGAATTATTACACAAAGCTAGCATGCCAGATGGCAGGTCACGTCAAACTAAATTTATTTTATTTTTACAACTAAGCTAAGAGATAAAAAGAATAATACACACATGCACACATACACATACATACATACATACACATACACACTCACATTTTACCTAAATTTTAACCAAACATTTCACAAATCATCTCAAGCTATTCTTATGGGTAGGTATAAGCTAGATATAGGCTAGTAAAATAAGGTGGATTCAAAACTGGTTGAATGAGCAGCCATTGCTAACTATTATTTCACTGAGCTCCTCCATAGACCATGGATATTGTTATTGTATCTTTCAGAGCCCAATGGATATTTTGGCAAGACAGTCGTTATAGTTGAAAGTGTCATCCTTTCCCCTGTGGAGTCAGAGACAATGTGTGGGTTCATTTTTTTAAAGGATCCAAGAAATAATTTGTGGAGAAGACAGAAAGAAAGGAGGCTAATTGTTTTTGTTAGAACTGGTTTAATTGTTAAATTGTGAAGTATTAGAAATAATAATCCATGAGGAATGAGTCTGTTGAAGAAACTGTCTTCTTGTCATGGCTGAAAACAGGATATAAACATAATGAAGAAATCATTTTTTATGAAGTTATTTCCATAAGTATAATTCTGACTACACAGGGAAAGATTGGAGTAGTGTTGGGCTGTGGCATTTCTCAAAGCCAAACTATTATAATTAACTCTGGAATTTTATTTTTGTTTATTTCAATTTTAGTTTTAATATGTATCTAATAATAGAAAACTAAGGGATTTATTGTATAAAGAAATATTAGAGACACAGGATCACTGAGTGGAAGTAACTCCTAGACATCATCTTGGTCCATCTAAGTGGTGCCAGACTAAGTGATGAGCTTTAATTCTATTGCAGCTCAGAACTCCTAAGCTCAAATGATTTGTCAGACTCAGTCTTCAAGTAACAGGGATTATAAATTTGTGCCACCATGGCATTATAATAATTGTTTCCTAAAATCTGCATCATGCTAATCATGTCCAACTTTTTGATCTCATTTGGGATTTTCCTGGCAAAGATGTTGGAATTACTTTCCCTTTCCTTCTCCAGTTCATTTTATGTTTGTCCTTCATTTTTGAAGAAGACCATGACATCAGGGAGGTGATGCCACGATAAGCACATAAATTGGATTTTACACTAAGTCACCAGCCTCACTTTCTCCTCCAGAGCTGTCTGGGTCCCCGGGCCAGATATGAATCAGGATGACTGGAGATCGGCCTGGATGTGGGATAACCAGAATTAAGTGACTTGCCCAAGTTCACATGGCTAAGTAAATGGCAAGTGTCTGAAGCATGATTCAAACTCCCATCCTTCTGAATCCAAGGCCAGTGCTCTATCCACTGCGCTACCTAGCTGCCCAATTCATTGCAGCTGACAGAGGCAAATGGGTGTCTAAGGCTAAATTTGAACTCAGATTTTCCTGATTCCAGGGCCAGTACTCCATCCACCTAGCAGCACTTGCATATATATGTTCATATAAATACACACACACACACATACACATAGAGAGATAGATAGGTATAGATATAGATATATAAAATAGCATATCTATCAGTATATAGAATACTTGGTCTGCAGTCAAAAAGGTCTGAATGGCTTAAAAAGGCTTAAAAGCCATGCCAGACAGTTTTCTTGGGTAAATGATTTAACCTTTGTCAACCTCAATTTCCTCAACTGTAGAATGGAAATTATTATAGTGCCTACTTCCCAGCATTGTTGTGAGGATCAAATAGGGTATTTGTAAAGTGTTGAGCATATTTCCTGGTGCAAAATAGGTGATTAAAATATTTGTTCCCTTCAACATAAGACTTGATACATACATCCAATTAATATGTTTGTGTGCAGTGTTAGTCTAGTTTAACAGTGAACTAGCTTTGGAACTAGGAAGATCTGAGTTCAATTCTGACCTCTGATAATAGCAGACTTTGTGACTTGGCCCTAATCATCTCTGTAAAACTATAATTTACACAGAAGATGCCTACCTGCAAGATTGGGGAACTTCCTCATCCAAGAGTCCCTCATACCATTGAAATTATAAGACCAGTCCCTGTTTTTGTTAATAACATTAACATAAGTGAAGGAAACTTGTCTCTGCAACATGTACATCAGTAGCATAAACATATTTAAAAATACTTTTATTGCAATCTTTTATTTCTAAATCACCAAAATATCTTTCAATGCATTTCCCTCACCACCTTCCATATAACAAATATGGTTTAAATTTTTAAAAAGAGAAAGAAAAATAATCAGCAAAAAACAATCAAAATATCAAAAGAAGCCTGACAATATATGCAATGTTCTATACATCCTACTTTAACAATACACACTGTAATTGATATGACTTCAAAGATTTAGGGAAATTCAGTTCTAAGTCTGGGTCAGAAAAAAATTTTTTTAATATGTTGCAGGCACAATTAGGAAATTTCTTGTTGAGTTATTTCATATCAAAGTTGTACATAGAACAGTGGTCTTCAAACTTCTACTCAGAGGCCAGATCTAGCCTACACAACCTTTTATTTGGGGGAGGGGGGTTGTTTGTCTGTTTTTACCAAGGCCACTGGACAGATTTGGTCCTTGGACAGCAGTTTACTGACCACTGGATCCTAAAGCACATGCATGCAGTTCTTTGCAAAGAGACCAAGAAAAAATCTCTATATTGATTCAGCCCAAAATATGTTTCTTATTCTGCATCTTTATCATTTCTGTCAAGAGGAGGTCAATGTCCTTATTTTTCAGTCCTCTGTTAATCAATTTAGTTGGTCAGTCATTTAGATGACCAGAGTTCTTAATTCTTCTTTTTTTTTGTTTCTTTATTTCACAATTTTGATATTAGAATGGGAAGAGAGAAAAAAATGAATGCTGTGGAGGGGATAGCTTTACTAGATTCAATGTAGGAGTAAAATGAGACATTTTCAAGTCTGAACATTGAAGATAAAATGGTTTTTACTTTTGCCCCAAAAGAGCAAAGATATAACAAAGATACAGTGATACTTAGCTTTTCTGTACATGATACTCCTTTCGCCATCCAGAAGTGTGATTTGATAGCAATGCAGGGCAATATTATTTACCCATATGGGCTTCAGAAATCCACTAATTTCAAAGGATCTAGATTCCACATTTTTTTTTATCTTTAGATGACTAGGAAGCTGTGTCAGAGAAGTTTGGAGCAATTACAAAGGCCAATCAGGCCCTGAAGGAAGCCTTGTCTTTTTTAGATAAAGCTTCCCCATGTTATGCACAGGAGGAAAGAAGCAACTTCAAAAAAAAAAAAACACTGGTCCTTTCCTATTTGGTAACTGAAAAATATGAGGGAGAGAGGGAGGGAGAGCAAGAGAGTGAATGAGTGAGTGAGTGAGTGAGTGAGAGAGAGAGAAAGAGACAGAGAGAAAGAGAGAGACAGAGAGAGAGAGACAGAGAGAGACAGAGAGAGGCAGAGAGACAGAGAGACAGACAAAGACAGAGAGACAGAGACAGAGACAGAGAGACAGACAGAGAGAAAGGCATTCTTAGTTCAACCTATTTGTACTATCCTAATGTCCTAATTTTGATTTTTGTTCTCACTTACGTTCTTGGATTTGGACTCTGATTCTAGTTCAGTTGACTCTTTGTTTAGTTATCATAACCTTGGCTATGATTTTTTTCAACTATATGTTATTCTCTTTACTCTTGCCAGGTATCTTGCTTGTGGTTCCTGATAGAAGTGGAAAATAAATTTGGGTAAGGTAAGCATGGTTGTGGAGCATAGAGCTAAATGAAACACCAAGAGCTACAGTTTTCAATATTACCTGCACAATTTTATTGTTGTAGGGGAACTCCTGGTAAAGAAACTTCCTGTATCAATGCAGGTAGAGCAATTGAATGTTCTATGATGTGTTGTTTTAGAGAATTGTCTGGTATAGTGGGAAGACAAAGAATGGTATCTATCAGAGGCTTTAACTCAGATTTTCCTGGTTCCAAGGCTTGAGTCATTATCTATTATAATATGTTGTCTTTCTGTGATTCTTTAGAAATGTACATATTTTTGATACCAGGTAATTCTACTTTCCAAGGCACATTTTTACTTTAGGATATATCAAGTCACATTTATCAAAATGAAGGTCCAAACTCTACAGTGAACAATAAGACAGAGATCTTGGAATTTTCATTTGCCATTTTCAAGCTCTACTCTCAACCTAGATACCCTACCTTGAACCCTGACATTTGGCTATTCTTTATGCCTCAAATTCTGTTTCCCCTTTCTATTGCCTATAGTCAGAAGAAGCCCAAGTTTTAGAATAATAATCTGATTGTTAAGATGATTCAATATACCATGGTCTCTATTCTATTTTTTTGCAATAGCTATGTTTCTTTAATTTCAAAACAAATAAAGAAAGTAGGAATAGATAGAAGTAAAAAAAAAGATCAGTGTCAAGTTTAGTCTGGAAAGCATGGAGGGTTTTTTCACTGGCCCTATTTTGTTATTGTTCTTTTATATTGTACCTGTTCCAGAAGACATTAAATCAGCATTGAGTATAGATTATCATGAACACTGGTTGTAGAGATTTAAAACACATTTTCTGGACCAGTCTTAAAATAGGAAATATAATTTCCATGGTCTTGGTTCTTAACTCATGACTTTAATTCCTCCCCGCCTCCACGACTGCTATTCCATTCCATTTCTTTTATCACTTCATTAAATCTAGTCAAATGTTGATTTGATCAATTTCCTGTTTGAGCTAAAGCCAAACTCTTGGCACTGTTTTGGTATTTTGGTACTAAAAACACAAAATTTCCTTACTATGTTACTACTTTTTAATACTTTATTATTTATATTTTTCTAATAATAAATGTTGTGGAATATTTTTATGTCTGTCATTTAATATCCTCATGTGACTTTGATGCTTTAAATGCAACTAGACTGCATTGGCAGTGACTAATATTCAGAACTATTAAACATTTTATAGTATGAGAAGCACAACAAAGATTTTTAGCATGCAAAAACTTTATTTGTTTAAATAACACTTCAATTTAATTTGTTTTGAAATTTAAAATTATTAACATTACTGATATCATCACTCTTAAGATGCTTACAAAATCACAGGCTATGAAATTATATAAATCAGAGTTCCTCTTTTCATTTATATCCTGATATCAGGGAAAAAAATTTTGGTTGTTATGTCATTTCTCATGCTACAGCCTACTTACTCCCACCACACTCATCTCATTGCCCTTTGGGTTATTTGTAATTTTAATTCTTCTGAGATTAGGGCTCACTGTGATTCAATGCTATATGGTATCATCAGAAAATGCTGATATTAAAGTGGTGGGCTCTTGCAGCAGTGAACAGCCTAGTAGTCTTGAAAACACTTTGTAATTAACCAAATATGATCCAAACAAGTTCCCCCTCATTATCATTCTCTAGTTTCTGATTAATACATACATATATACATACATACATATATATATATATGTATGTATATTTGAATAACAAACTGCCAACCAAAAGGTAGCTTTTAAATTAGGAGACATGTTTAAATTATATATTGCTTATGTTATCATGGAGAACATACCTAAATTCTGTGAGGCTTGTGCTCCTTACCTGTAAAATGGGACTAATGTCTACACTACCTAGTCAAAATAATTTCTTTTGGAAAAGGTTGGACTCTTCAAGGGGCAATCTGTAGTGTCTACAGAGGGTTCTTCCTTGACTGAACTTCCCTAAAACAAGAGAATAGAAAATGACAAAGAGAAGATGAGGAGGAGGAAAAGGAGAATGAGGAAGGAGGAAATGACTTCTGAGCAGTGGACAGCCAGTTCTTAGCAATCTCAGACTAGGAAATGATGCCCTCTCCTCCCATTAATGAATTCCTTCTGAAACCTTATTTTAATGAATTGCCCAGTCTAAACATGTTCATTTGTTTTTGTTCCATTCTTTTTATTTTTAATGTTCATCTTTTTTAAAAATTTGAGTTCCAAATGCTTTCTCTCTCTTCAGTTCCTCTTTCCCATTGAGAAGATAAGCAATAGGATACATATTATATATATATATATATATATATATATATATATATATATATATATATATATATATATATATATGTGTGTGTGTGTGTATGTACAAATGTATATATGAAGTCATGCAAAACATTTTCATATTAGCCTAGCCATGTTAAAAAGTCAAGAAAAAAATAAAGTGAAAATTATGTTTCAAACTGTACCCAGAGTTCCCCAGTTCTGTCTTAAGGTGGATCCTGATTTCATCAGGAATGCCTTGAGATTGACATGGATCATTGTATTAAACAGAAGAGTCAAATCTTTCAGAGTTGATTACATTTTTTGCTGTTACAATGTTCTTCTGGTTCTGCTCCTTCACTTTGCTTAATGTCATATAATTGTTTTTTTCCCTGAAACTACCTCCTTGTCTTTTTTTTAATAGAAATCTCTTGTTTTATATCACAATTTTATACTACAACTTATTTAACCATTCCTCATTTGATGGACAACCCTTGAATTAGTCATGCTCATTCCCTACTCTGTCTTCATCAAGCCCCTATCACCAAGTTTTGAACTCCCATTTAGAAGTTATTTTCCCACACTGCAATGTAAATTCCTTGAGGTTAAAAACTATCAATTTTTTCTTTTTCTTCATATTTATATTCCCAGCATTTAGCATAGTGCTGATATACAGTAAGAGCTCAATAAATACATGTTGACTCGATTTGACTTTATATACATCTAAAAGTTACCTAAGTGACAACTTTTATGTTTATAGTCTAGACAACACATGTTTTCAGTCACGTTGTTTTTCTAATGTGGTTAATTAAATAACCTCTTTCCCTCAGTTATGATTGTGCTGAGAAGACTTGGTAGTATTATGGGGCTCAACATTATCAGTACAATATTCTCTAAGACTTTGTTATGAATACATAATATTATCAACATGGGTACTATCTCAAGGGGCACAGATTGTGAAAAATCTAACCACATTCTTCTCCCTTTTGATCTGAAAGTACCTCTTACTTCTAGACCTGTAGGTAGGCCAAAACCAATATATTTTAGTAATGTCAAATAGGTCAGTGGTTGAACAAAGTCTTCATTGGACTTTATAATTTGTGCCATCTTGTTGAGACATAAAAGGTAGTATAATCTCCTCCTAGTACATGCTTGGAGTCAACAATTCCATTCTACATCTAAGACTCATTGTTACTTCACTGGTGTACCATCATTTCACCAATTTTGTCATCTGGTTCTATTTTTTTTCCTCTTCTTTTGTACCTATTTCTTCTAATTAATTGGAAAAAATACTTCATGGAAAAAAGTAGTTAGTAAATACACATTTTGTGCAAAGCATAGTGCTAAGTTGTTTTTTTTTTTTAGATTTTTGCAAGGCAAACAGGGTTAAGTGGCTTGCCCAAGGCCACACAGCTAGGTAATTATTAAGTGTCTGAGACCAGATTTGAACCCAGGTACTCCTGACTCCAGGGCCGGTGCTTTATCCACTACGCCACCTAGCCACCCCTCATAGTGCTAAATTTTGGAGAGAAAAAGAGAAAAAGCAAGACCATCCCTAGTCTCAAGGAGCCCACATTCTAATGGGGAAAATAAATATATATGGGGTTGCAACTATAATTCAGATGGGAATTCCCAGCAAAGGTTCAGTCATGTCTATAGTAAGAAACTGTAGTTGTCACTTACACTCTCCAGACTAGATCTGAAGAGGCTGAGGAGATCCCATGGTGTTAGTGATACATGCAACTTTTAGCTACAGAGATGGGGAAAGAGTGAAGAGGCAAAATGAACTAAGGTCTACTCTTTTTATAGTAAATCCTATTTACACCAGTATCTTTGACAATAGTATCAAGAAGATAGTTTGGCTCTTTAGACTGATGGACTTTGTATCCCTGTGAAGACAATTGTTACCAACCTGAGTATATTTCTATGGGAGGGGACTTACAAGCACTGCCCTTGTGAATGGATATTCATGCTGTTTAGTTTGTTTTCAGCAAAAGAAGGTTGTATTCCTTTGTTTACAATTTGATTTAATCCTTACAAATCCTGACCTTGTAAATGGGGCCAAAGTAATTGGGACAAAAACATTTGATGAAGCCAAAGGGTTTTGGTGATCTAATTGATTATATTCTCCTCTTTCTTAGGAGGAGGGATAGCAGTGGAAATGTAAGGAAGAATGAAGAACTCTTATCAGCAGAATTTTCTGTCATTGATCCCTTTTATTTCAAAGTGCAGGAATTATGGCTTCTGGGCAATGGATTTCAGTGATGGAATAAATGAGAGACTCCTGCAGACCCACAGTAGTTGGCCCTGTAGTCCTAATAAAAGAGGCAGCAAGAGGGCAAAAACACCTTCATTTCACTTTACTGCTGGAGGAGAAGTAGAATTTTCTTATAAATTTTGTTACCCTAGGAAATTCAAGTTTGGCATGAGGGAAGAGATCAGAGGATAACTCTTGAGCTGAGTCCTCCCACTTATCTTCCTCATATTCTTCTCCAGATGACATATTTTCATAGTTTGGGTCTCCTTGATATTAAGCAGAAATGAGTAGGGCAGTCTTTTAGGGTACTCCACCCTAACAAAAAGAAGAGAAGAGATTTTTGTCTTAGGCAAATTATGGATATGGTTATTAAAATAAAGATTGATAAGGGGGATTGAAAGTTAGAACTTTAGCACTCTGATTTGGAAATACCAAGGGGAGCAAGAAATTGTGAAACTTCTTCCCTCCTCTAACAATTCCCATTTTCTTCATTTTATGGAATTTGAAGACTATTAAATAGGACTAAGTTTCTAAATGTTATTTGTTTTTTTTTCCAGCAATACAAAGGAGATCAGAGGTCCCTTGCCCTGGTGATAGCCTTTTCTCTCTGGGAGAGAAGGATTAGGCTTTTAGAGTTCTGTAGGACACCAGAAGTCAGGCACTAGAAGAGTTATCTAGAATTGGATTTTGAACCCCGGCAGAAGGGGGAGATTTGGGGGGAGCTCCTGAGGTATATTAACAAGAGAAAGGAGGACCATCTATCTATGCCTATTATAGTCATAAAACAGTCTGAATTTATCATAAATATCATTTATTGAATTTATTGAGGGATTTTTTCCTCAGTTTAAGGTTTCATATGTCAACCAAGCTAATTACAGGGGAGAAAGCTCACTAGAAGTCACTTGATTTGGCAGTCATTCTGTATTAAGCACATCCTTGGAAGAATTTCTGAGATTTTTCATCCTTATAACTGACATGATAAACAGAACCAGGAATTGTGTTAAACCCATGTCCTGGGGGCAGCTAGGTGGCACAGTGGATAAAGCATTGGCCCTGGAGTCAGGAGTACCGGAGCTCAAACCCAGCCTTAGACACATAATAAATGCCTAGCTGTGTGACTTTGGGCAAGTCACTTAACCCCATTGCCTTAAATTTAAAAAAATTAAAAAAAATAAATCTATGTCCTATGATGCCAATACCCTTCACCAAATGGCTGCTAATCTCCCTTGGAAAGATTTTCCTATTAAGTCTCTTCCCCTCACCACTTTCTGTTTTGGCCATTTAGATATTTCTTCTCAAGGATTTGTATGTACTAGACTGCCCAAGATACTTGATCTAACAGACATCTCTGGGTTTTTTTCTTTTTTTTTGTGGACAACACAATTCTCAGCCTCATTTGTACTTGATCTCTTCTGGGTAGAGGAATGGAGCAGTCATCTTAGTGGACTGGACTTTGGATCAGCTGGATAGCCTGTGGGGTTGCTTTGTGAAAGAGGAGAGAATCATCATTTGTAAAAACTTTGGGGTCCTCAGCATTTTAAGGGGAGCCAAAAGACTCATTGACTAAACTAAACTCCTCCCTACCTACAGGGGCAGAGTTAGAGGCACCCAAAGGATAAGTGGCAGAACTTTCCTTGCTGCATTTGTTTGATTATTCATGTTCATACCCCTGTTCACTTAGGTTTAGATTCCTTCCTCATGGTTTCTAGCATTTATGTATTTAGTTATTTTTAAGAAGGGTCCCTTTTTCTTTATCATGTTGCAAGATTGAATTAAATCTCATAATAATATCTGGTGCTTATTTGATTAATCACCTTCAGACAGTTGCCTTCATTGCATGATAGAATAGATTTTTTAAAGACCAACTTGCTGACTTCCTCTTTTAAATGGATTGGTTTCCTTGAAGAGGCAGTGTATGCCTGTAATTGTCATCATCTTTCTAAAGAGGGTGACCTTTTGGCCCAGTATCTCTATAATGACACTTAGGGGGATGACTTGGATAGTGAGGGCTTATTACTGCCCACCCCAGTATGGATGTAGAATTTTTTTTTCCCTCTTAACTTAGTTTTGTTGTCACTGGTCAAATATTGAAAATAGATGATGTTGTCACATTTTTTCAAACTTGTCTTCCCTTTCCTTTTCGATAATTTGTGCAAAATCATCTCCCTGACAGGCAAGGAGGATTTGTCAACAGAAGGAGGGTTAGTCAGTCCTGACTATATATATGATAACAAGAAGTGACTTTGCACAATCTATGTAAATGAAATTAGGTGAGTGATCTTTGAATGTGTTGCTCAATTATTATCTCTGCCATTTGATTTGTGAACTTAGCCAATATGTTTAAGTTATACCAGTCTTTATTCACATTGGTTTTAAGTCTTACTGCCTACTTTGGTGAAGTATGAGGATGAGGAGAGAGAAAATGCCATTATAATTAACTTAACTGTGATTTAGATAGCTTAGAAGTCCCTTGCTCCCCCTAACAATTTATTTATAACCCAATGAAGTTGAAGTTTTGAGTAAATGTCTTGGTCTCTATAGCTACCTGAGAGTCAGTGACCTTCTCTCCCTAAGATTCTTCCCTCTCTGAAGGGCCACACCACTCACTATCTAGTATGTGGAAATGTAAATCCACCAATCACAATAAGCTCTGAACCCTACCATCACCTAACCTCTCTCCTTCAAAGTGTCTTTCAATGAATGCTGGACACATGACCTTGACATAATGCAATTGACTTCTATTGGAAACATGTACATAATCTAGAACACTGCATACAGTATTTCACTTAATAGAATTAATAGTAAGTAAAAATTAATAACAAGAGATAATGAATGATAAATCACTATTTTTTAATTAGGGGGTTAGACTAGATAACTACTTAAGTCTGTTCTAGCTATGATGCTGTGATAATCCAATCCAAACAGATCAGTTTATAAATGAAAAAAATTAGGGACCACAGAAGTCGTGACTTGCTGAGAGAGCTTGGATGGGATCTAGAGCTATATGACATTTGATTTATATGATTCAGTGAATTTTTTTTGGTTGCACTCTTCTGTTTGTGTCCCTACCCCCATACCCCAATTCCTACTTATCTCAGAAGAATGGAAGGGGTATCTGCAGAACAAGGGCTGTTGCAACAAAGAAGTATTAAGCTATATCCAGATTACAGACAAGTCTTAGGAAATAGAGGCAAGAAAGGTTTCTTATTACCTCTAGATAAAAATTAAAAAGAATAAGAAAAGTTAACTTGAATAGGTACAACTATTATATAAACTATGAAAATTTAGCAAGCAATGAATTAATTAAATCTAGCTTAATATCATTATACAAAACTATGCTGTAAAGTAATAAAGAGAATGTGTCTTGTTCCATTCTGGTTGATACTAGAGCATGTGTTCAAATTATTCAGTCCTAAGAAATATTATTGGTCCAGGGTCATGATGAAAAACATAAAGGTCCATTACTCAATTAAATTGCAAACTGACTAGACTATGGTCAGCCAAGTTTATTTACCTTCCTTTATCTGTTAGCATCCCTGAAGGGTTTCTCAATTTAGGGAAACTCAAGGAGAAACAGGCCACTTACTGTGAATCATTCCAAAACAATAATAGGTTCAAAGGCAACTAAAATGCCTAGAAGAGATCAAATGTTAGGAGTATGACTAGGTGAGTATTTTAAAAACAAAACAGGACTTGTTTAATTTCCAGGGAGTATTAATAGCATATAGGTTTTATAGTAACTTTCATTATTTGAGTAAGAATCTGTATCATTATACACTTCAGGAAATAGAGTGCATAGACTTTGAATCTGAGTAAAAAAATTTAGAACAGACTTTTTTGAGAAAGAGAACAATGATGGTATCTGTAAGTAGTCATTTTCCATTTATGCCAACAATAGAGTCAAACACAGAGAGAATGCTTTCTTGTCTGCATCAGTGTGTAAAGAAACATTGCTTAGACAGACTCAATCTATTGCTCCAAGAAAGATTACTCACATTATGATAGCCCTCTTAAGTCCAAAGGACAGCAACTCTGTAATTTATTGGAAAGTAAGAAGTGCTATACATGATGATTGTGGAAAAAATTAATTCTCTTTGTACCAGACTATTCCAACTTGAAGTGTTTATCCCAAAGATGTCATTAGAAAGCTGGAGGTGGCATTGTACTGACCCCCAAATCACTCCAATAAGAAAAGGAAATTGATCGCATAGTTCAAACATTTCTAAAAAAAGTTTAGATCCTTCCAGGGACACTGTCAAAATTTTAACCCCCCAAAAGTATTTAAGATATCATATTATTATGGGGGCACAAAGCCCTCAAACTCTATTCATTTTGCAACCATCCCTAAAATGTTTGCCATGTTCTCCAAGGCACAGGGTGCAAAGGAATCAACACATAAATAGAAAGTCAATACACACACACACACACACACACACACACACACGACTAAAAAGAAAACTCACACTATACAAATTTTCCTTTCAGTCTAGAAATTACAAATTTAGTATCTAAGGAGCAATTTGTGTTTTCTAAATGTTGTAAAAATATTTTGGTTCATCTTCACATTAATCTTTGGGATGTGTATCAGTATTATTAAGCCTAATATTAGTTGAAGTCTTTATCAAAATTATAGGTTCTATCTCTCCAACCTTACCAAACTATTACAAAATAGCAATTTTCTTCATTTGTTGTGAACATTATTTTTAAAATGGCTGTTAGAGAGTTAGCTTTTAGTCACCTACTAGTCACTTAGTTTCAGACAATACATACTCTCAAATAAATCTTTTTTTTTTTGTAGTCATAGAAAGGTAGCCTAAATGAAACAGCTTGTAATTTTTCATTTAGGGCATATAAGCAATGTGAAGCATATTTTTATACATAAGGGACCATGATTTCAATGGTATAAATATCCCTTATCTTCCTTTCTGTTACTGATATTGTCTCAAAGATGCATTCAGTAAGTTTATAGAAGATAAATTTAATTAGTAATTTTTTATTCAATTGCAAAAAAGCAGTTATTTTATCCAACAGAGCAATAAATATGATAAATGCTATAATTTTTATTTGCTGAATTTGCACAATTTTTGTATTTGGAGACAATAATAATCTCTTAGTCTTCAAGCTATGGTAGACCTAGATCATTACTTAAACCTGGAGTTATTTGGATTTTTTAGCAACTGTACTGAAGGAAATTCTCACCATTTTTTATGGCACTTAGAAGGCTTTTGGGAACTTTGTCACCTGATTTGGGGTTTGGGTTGCAGATTGTTTGCTGTAAAGCACTGGAAAAAGCATGATTAATCTCCAGAATTCCAGAGACTTTTCTAGTAGATAAGCACAAATATACCCACCCCAGTTGATTTCCTGAGGATAGGATTAGTCTGAACTAATTTACAAGGAAAGGTTCCACCATCTTTTTTTTTCTTTTTGTGACTTCTTTGGAAGAATGTATGAGGGATCCCATCACAGGTCCCAGAATAAGAGAGCAATGATATTGCCATGATAACCTCAGTCTGAGGCAGGGTCCTAACATGTACAGAGGGGAAAGGGGGAAAGAGGTGATCAGGCCAAACAGTAGCAGTGTCATTGTTGGCCCTCATTACAGCATAAATGTCAGCACCATTACTATTATGGGGGAATCTTTTTTTTTTATTCTGGAATGAGGAACACTCTCCTCCCACCCATCTCAGTCCCTACTTAAAGACAATAGAGAGACCAGCTGAAAGAATAAAACAAAAAATCTCTAACATTCAAACCTCAAAATAAAGGAGTTAAAAATGCAACTACACTTTCATCTTGTTGGTCATATGATCTGTCAATATTTAAGGAAGATCTCTTATAAAATAAATTTGGAACTGCCCGAGAGAAACTTAGATAAGGAAAAAAAAGAGAAATGGACACATGAATATTAGCTGAAATTCAGTTATATCTCTCATCAACACTCACTTTCTTTAAAAATCCTTAAACATAGTGAGCAGCTAGGTGCCACAGTGGATAGAACACCAGCTCTGGAGTCCAAGTTGGACCTGAGTTCGAATCCAGTCTTAGGCACCTGTTACTCACTAGCTGCATGACCCTGGGCAAGTCACTTAACCTCATTGCTTCACAGAAACAAACAAAAATCCTTTAACATTTACAAATAGATTGTAATTAGTATTTAATAGTTAACAGTTCAAAAACTTAAGGTGAATAAAACTTAGAAGGCTAATGGTAAAAAGTCCAAGCTTAAATTTTAAATATTTTAGGGGAAAATCCATTTTATTACTTCTACAGACTGGTACCTTTATACTAGGATCTTCCTAATCCTGCTGTAATAAAGAAGAAATTTAAATGTAAACATATTATATGCAAATAGCTACTTTTGAAGTTCTACAAGATTCTATTCTTTCTTTCTACAAGATTCTTATTCTTTCAACTGGTCTTGTCTTTTAAAATTAAGCTAGGTAGGGGCGGCTAGGTGCGCAGTGGATAAAGCACCAGCCTTGGAGTCAGGAGTACCTGGGTTCAAATCCGGTCTCAGACACTTAATAATTACCTAGCTGTGTGGCCTTGGGCAAGCCACTTAACCCTATTTGCCTTGCAAAAAAAAAAAAAAAAACTAAAAAAAAAATTAAGCTAGGTGGTATAGTGAGGAGAAAACTGAACCCAGGTCCAGGAAGGTCTGGATTTAGGTCATGCCTGTGACATATATAAGTTGTGTGACCCTAAGCCAGTCACATAACTTTCTAGATGCTGTAGGTAACTTTGAAAGATTATGTAATTACAGAGAATGTATTGATCTGCCTTAGTTGAGGGAGTTTCCATTACCAATGAGAAGTGTAATCCTCATCTCTATTAGCATCAGAAATTTTTCTTTTTTAGTATGGAATCATATATAAACCTTTTCAAAATGTCATTTTGAATAATCACAAATTTCAACTTACTCTAGCAATTGGCAGAGGTGTGTATTAACTATACATAGAAAGAAGCTTTAATATGATTTAATAATCATATAGGCTTTAATAGGCTTTACTAATGACATCAAATTATAAAGAATCTTGATTCATCCAAATAACATATTCACTAAAAATGTGATTAATTGACAGAACATTAGCCTGTTTAGGCTAAAGATTCAAGTTGACTTAAAATCATTTTCTCTAACAAAAGTCAGGGCAGTTATAATGGACCTACCAGCACCCTCTTAGATCAAGTTCGAATGAAATCACAGAGAATGAAAGGAGCTCTCCAGCATCACTAAACATTTAGCAAAAGGGGAAATTTACTTTGCTCTAACATAGCAAATATAGACAGCAAAGATACAGTGTGGTACTTAGCTTTTCTTGCTAGGGCTCCCTTCATTTCCATCTGGAAATGGCTCTGTTAGGTCAGACATTAGGGGAGAGACACGATATTCACACACCCACCAAGATGAAAAGACTCCAAACTCACCTGACTTGGACTTTTTAATTGATTCTAAGACAAGAGAAGCTAGGACCAATCAGATTTCAGAAGGGGGAAGGAAGCTTCACCATGGTAGCCTCTAGGGAAACTGGAATGGAAAGAAGTTGTGTGTGGGGAGAGACTTGTGTCAGGGTAAGGGGAGCATTTTCTCTTTGATATGCATCAGCATAACAAAGAGGGGTCATAAAGATATGAGCTCTGTTTCAATGTCAGTTCCTAGAGTTATTGGGTGGTACATGGGCATGGGGATGAGGCAGGTGCATTGCTGAGTATGATGGGGGTTAAGTATTTCTTACCTTCTCTACATGATACATAAATGAGAACAGAAAGGAAATAGTAAGTGCAAAGAACACTGAATTGGTGTCAGGAGGTCTTTTTTTTTTAATATTGGCTGGCAACTTAACATACCTGAATGACCTAGGATGAGTCATTGAACATCCCTGGGTCTCAGTTTCCTCAAATTTAAATGAGGGAGTTGAGTCATTCAATTATTAGGGTTCACCACAGAATGGTGAAATTGCTTCTCTCTCATGCATAATTCCTATTTTCTTATGTTTGAGAATTTCTGAGGTTTGCAGGAAATATCCAGTCTTCTGTCTTCTTATTCATGTGACCTAAAAGGCTCAAATTCTTGTCCTCTGACTCTAAAGCCAGCATCTTTACCAGCCTCTTTTTTTTGTCTTTAGGTCACCTGTTTCACCCACAGCAATTGAAAAGGTAGCATGAATATCCATTTTAAAAGTTGTGTTCAAATATGAGCAATTTAATATTCAAGTCTTTCAATATTCAAAAATTACTAGTCCACTAAACATTTTCTTTACATACTGAATGAATGCTCTGTATCTGACAGTTGTTGCCGCTGTTGTTTTATCCAAGGATGATATAATGTAAGGTGCTGCATAAAAGGTAGCAAATAGGAAACAGTACATACAAAGAACATTGGATTTGGAGATAACACACCCAAGTCCTCAAGTGTAAAAATAAGAGTATTGGACTAAATGGTCACTAAGGCCTTCCTCCACTCCAAATTTCTGATCTTCATATTCTGCACAAAGAGATAAGGAAAGTAATAACTGAAATTGGGAAGTGATGATAATGAATAGTAAAGTGGAAATAGCACCAGTGCCCAGAGATCAAATCCTTTCCCAAATGTTAACTACAAGCCAGTTGAAGTTGACGTTACACAAATCTTTTGGAGAAGGGTTGGACTAGATGACTTATAAATAGTATCAAGGAATAAGCAGCCGGTGATATTTATGGAGGGGATAAAAGCAAACCTTATCAGAAACAGTTTGTACTGTGAAGACAAAGGAGTGCATCATCAAAAGGAATATAAGATAGAGAAGAAAACCTGTAAGATGTTGACTGTAGCTGTATTCAGGTAGAAAATTATGATATCTGGAGACATGTTATAAACTAGGAGATATTATTTTAAGGGCTTGGTTGTCCAACCTATGGTTTATAATAACATAAATAAAACTCTTTTTATTCTTAGCCTGATGAAATGGCCTAATAGAATTGATGCTTATCCTTGGGGAGATGTTAGAAATTAAAATTCCTAGTTCATTTGAGTCAATTCAGTAAGCCAAAGAATGAGAAACTTATATTGTACTCATACTTTTGATGTAAAAGGAGGAACCACTAAACTTACATGTACTTGAACCAGTTTGCTTTGCACATAATGTGGGAAAATGTATTTAAAAAATCAAGGAATATAAACTGAAGGTATCTAATGAGTTCATGAATCTTTGAAGGTCAGGTGAATGTAGTCTTATAGAAAAACTATTTGTACTGAAAAAGGTAATATTTAGTCAAATGATATCACTTAATTTGTGTGTACTCTTTGTATGATGCTTAGCCTTTAATGACTATATCTCACTGTTCAGGGGGTAACACTCCCACAGCATGTATTCCTAAACCAGCATCTTAAGGAATGACTCTGTCTCTAGTGACTACTGCATTAACTCAAAAATGTATTACACTCATAGGTATCCAAAAGTAGAGACTATCATGTAGATAAATGGTGAGCTAAACATCTTAAAAGCCCATTATTCCCAGTTGTATCAATATTTTCCAACTAATGCCCTTTTCTGCACAGTAGGCAACCTGACTAAAAGCATTTCTTTTTTTTAATAAAAAATCATTTGGAACTGAAGATATTTAGAAATGATTTTCTAATAGTATATACTGTATATTATAGCTTTCAAAATGTCAGTTCTTTTTCTATCAGTATTTATATATAGACAAATGTTTGCATGTGGCTGTACTTGATATATTTTACTTACAACATATAGCAGCATTGATCTAAGTATGGATTTCATTATACATGTCTAGAGGTCATGTAAATTCACAGCAAGCCAGTTGAAGCAGAATTCACAATCTTAATAAGCTAATTGCAGATGCTATTTAAAATAACAGATGGAATTTCTGAAAGACCTACCTGCATTTGGTTTAGTAAGGTTACACAGTCAAGTAAAAGTAAGTGAGATCAAATAGGGTCTATGAGAGTTGCATTTGATATTAATCTCCAGAATCAATGGTCACTTTTTTCCTCTCCTCTCCTGTTTTTCTTACACCTCATGTGCTGACCTTTCTTCACATAGAATTACTGAATTTAGAGCTGGAACAGAGCTTAGCAGCTACCTAGTTCAATCCCATCCTAAAAAGAATCCCTATTGTACCATATCTGATAAGTGGATCTCTAGCTTCTGCATGAGGACCTAAAATAAAGGACAACTCATTACTTCTCAAGGCAGTTTATTCCATATTGGGAAAGGTTGCTTGGAAGCATAAATTTATCTCTATGCAACTCCCTATCTATTGTTCCTGTTTGTGCCAAAAGAGAAAAAATTTTTATCCTCCTACTACATGATAACAGTAATGAATTTCTATTCTCTCCCATCAACTTGTTTCCATCTTGTTCTTTGTTTTATATGTCTTTTCATATTTATGAGAAAGTTGCTTTCTTCTATTATTGGTTCTAGTGATAATTCTGCATATGGATATGTTGACTCTATTAAAGGTCTCTTATGATTTATTATGGCATAGAGGTGAACTTGGGTTTCCAAAAGCTTTTCTAGTAGATGTTGTATTCTATCAGACCCTACCAAACTGAAAAAGCCTTGAGTCCAAGTCTCATGACAGAGAAGCTATCTGTCATTTGGAGACAAGTCTAGCTAAGTTAAGAAAAATTTTTTCATCAAATGGACTTTAAATATTGCAAAATGTTGACTATAGTTTCCTTAGTGATTATTTTCTAAATTGTATTGGGGCTTTGAGGTTCATTGATAAGAGATTCTAACATATTCATGCCTCATTCTTTTTTTTAAAAAAAAAAACCTGTTTTCTTTATAATTTGGGGGCAAATTTCTAATGGCTTTCCTTTGAGATCTCAGAAATTCTTGAATTTCTCTCTTTGAATCTTAGTATTCCCTTAAGAGTATATTCTTGCTATCATAAAACCCTCCTTTTAACATTGTGAACTCTTAAAACAATACTTTTATATTTTAAGAGTTCATTTAGTCCATTCTCATACTTCACTGCAACTCAAAAAATTTCTTTTTATAAGATTTTATTTATTTTGAGTTTTAAAAGTTTCCCCTAATCTTGCTTTCCTCCCCCATCCCCCACAGAAGTCAGTCTGTTAGTCTTTACATTGTATCCATGGTAAACATTGTTCTCAGTTGAATGTGATGAGAGAGAAATCAAATCCTTAAGGAAGAAAAATAAAGTATAAGAGATAACAAAATTACATAATAACATTTTTTCCCCAATATTGAAGGTAACAGTCTTTGGTCTTTGTTCAAACTCCACAATTCTTTCTCTGCATACAGATGGTATTCTCCATTGCAGATAGCCCAAAATTGTCCCTTGATTGTTGGAATAAGCAAGTCCATCAAATTGATCATCACCCCTATGTTGCTGTTAAGGTGTACAATGTTTTTCTGGTTCTGCTCATCTAACTCAGCATCAGTTCATGCAAATCCTTCCAGGCTTCCCTAAATCCCCATCCCTCCTGATTTCTAACAGAACAATAGTGTATATGTACCACAGTTTGTTAAGCCATTCCCTAATTAAAGGACATTCACTTAATTTCTAATTCTTTGCCACCACAAACAGGGCTGCTATGAATATTTTTGTACAAGTGATGTTTTTGTCCTTTTTCATCATCTCTTCAAGATATAGGCCCAGTAGTGGTATTGATGGATCAAAGGGTATGCACATCTTTGTTGCCCTTTGGGCATAATTCCAAATTTCTCTCCAGAAAGGTTGGATGAGTTCACAGGTCCCGAACAATGTCTTAGTGTCCCAGATTTCCCACATCCCCTCCAATGTTGATCATTGTCCTTTCTGGACATATTGGCCAGTCTGAGAGGTATGAGGTGGTACCTCAGAGATGCTTTAATTTGCATTTCTCTAAAAAGTAATTATTTTCATATGACTTTGGATTGCTTTGATTTCCTCATCTGTAAATTGCCTTTGCATATCCTTTGACCATTTGTCAACTGGGGAATAGCTTGTTCCTCAAAAAATATTTATAAAGGAGACTCCACAAGTTTCTTTTATAATTAATGTGTTTCATTCCTTTATTAGTCAAAAGGTTAGAATTCTGCCTTGTGCAGATTCTTCCTCTTGGTATGATCCTGGTCAAGTGATTTTACTTGTCTGAGCCTCAGTCCTTTTGTAAAATGGGAAAAATAACAATCATGGCATCTACCTCATAGAATTGTAATGATCAAATAAGGTAATATGCAGAAGTTTCTCTACAAATCTTATGGTTGTTTGTCCTTCACTCTCAAAGAGAACCAATAACATCATGAGGGTGATGATGACTTGACTTGAAAGTGAATTTGATTTAAGTAAGGCAGAGCTTAAGTAAAGCAAAGTCATCAGCTATACTCTCTCTCTTCTCCATAGTCACATGAGTCCAATGGCAGGACATAGGTCAGGATGATGGCCTCAGATGCAATGGGAGACCTTGCCCTTTTTTAGGTTAAGGTCTTTTCTAGGTCATGGTTTGACTGAGGAAATACCTGTTCAGTAATAAAAGGCTAAATAAGAACTGAGGCAAAAAAAATGGTCTAACTTGCTATCATAAAAGAATCAATCTAGGATGGAAAGATAGTTTCTGGCCAGAACAGAAACAATTGCTATTTAGACTCTGTCTGGGGCATCAAAACCTAAAGCAAGTGAAGTTTGGACTGGCACCTATTATAGACAAATCAGTGAAAGCTGGAGTGATTTGGATTTAAAGGCATAGTTAAGTAGTTCCTCTTAAATCACAATGAGCTTAACAAAGTCTGATTTTTCAGAACTACTTTTTAAGAAATTATAAGTGAAAACTACATGAGACAAAAGAATTATTTGACCCAATTTTTTCTGAATGATATAAATAGAGAAGAAAAAAATCTATCCCCTAAACCCCAAGATACATTTTGAAGTACAAGCAATCAAAATTTATATTCATGTTGAGCACCCACATGTAAGGGTATGGCTCCTCATGTGAACAGAAGAAGAGGAGGAAGAGGAAGAAATTGAAGAATTGCCCAAATGGAACTGGCTGGTTTAGGTTCCCAGAGGGAAGCTTGTATTACTTTAAAAAGTATGCAAATATTAGTTATCTATTTATTTAGTTCAAGCCTAATCTAAATCCTTTATGGAAAAGCATACCCATTCTCCTGTACCTTAAATAAAAAGTGAAAATGTTTGCTCCTGGTCATTTCTGCAGTCCTATAATAGAATTGAAGACTGATTAAGCACTCCTTTTCTCTTTGATAGATCAGAGAAGTAATTTGCCTTGTGCTTCCCCTATAGGGGGAATTCTTAAACCTTTTGTCATTTTTATTGCTCTCCTATGTATTAGACAGAAACTACCTATTTCATGAGCCTATATTCTATGATGCAGCATTTATGTATAATATTTCATGGGGCATTGAATTTGCTTCCTCTTAGCTTCTAGTCACAGGAAAAGTTTGCTCTACTGTATATATCAGTTTCACTTCTAATCCACAAAAGTTGGGTGTAAAGCAAATTTCTTCACATTCAAAACATCTTTTGCTAGCTAAATTCCATTGTTATTTCTAAGACATCTCAGAACTTCAGGCCAAATACATAATTAAAATTATACTTAAGAATGCTAACATCTTATTTTGAGAATTAGCAAATCTTTCATATAAAAACATTTTCATTAATTCTTTTTTAACTTTTAAATGTATTTTAAAACCCCCAAAATGGAAATGAGTATTACATTTAAGGCTATTAACATTCTACTTTAATTGGCAACTTAATATAGAGATAAAGTTTACAGGAGGAGTCAGTTCTAATTCTAGTTCTGTCACATTCATAACCTCCTCAAACTTCCATGCATTTATCTATAAAATGAGGTTGGACTCTGTGAGCTCAAAATTCCCTTTGAGTATTGAAATTCAGTAATCCAAAAGATAGTCTACCATTCTCAAGGTACAGTGTAAGCTCATTGAATCAATTTCCTATGCAAACCCTGCAAGAGAAACAAAAGTACTTCATACTGCCTGTCCAGAGTCAAATACAATATATTGAAATAGGTCCCTCAAATAATTTCCATTCTATTGGTGATTGTCACTGACTCCATGAGACTTGAATGCACTAGATAGGCAATTTCATTAATGATATGGCACAATTATGATTATTAGACACCATGAAAAAAATCATAATCCCTAAAGGGAAATACATTTTCAATGTGACAATGCTATAGTAAAGGCCTAGGTTTCAAGTCAAAAATTTGACTCATGACATTTGAGAACAGATGAAAATGCCCACTACAATTTGCAACAAGGAAATTATGGTTTTGTTTTATTTTAACATAGCCTTCCCATATTTACCATTACAGTATTGAAAGTGCTGGTTCATCCAGAAATACAGGAGCAGTTGTAATTGGCTTTGTCCAAACGAGTTGTAGATTTTTACTGTTCATTTGTTTCCCTATTCCATAAAAATTGATTGACCCCATATCTTGTTTTTGGTTTGAGTAGTACATGATAAAAGTCATGCTTCTCAAGGACATGCTTTTACTATTACACCTCAATCATAAGTCAGCTGCAACTCTTATGCACTATACTAAACACTGAGGATTAAAAAAAAAAAAAGACAAGCACAGTCCCTGTCTCTGAAGAACTTACATTCTAATGGGAAACAAAACATAATAATACATAAAAAAGTATATGGAAGACAATCAAGAGAAAAGTATTAGCAGTTGAAAGAATGGGAAAGAGGGATGGCTAGATGGCGCAGTGGATAAAGCACTGGTCCTGGAGTCAGGAGTACCTGGGTTCAAATCCAGTCTCAGACATTTAATAATTTCCTGGCCATGTGGTCTTGGGCAAGCCACTTAACCCTATTGCCTTGAAAAAAACCTAAAAAAAATTTAGGGGTGGCTAGGTGGCGTAGTGGATAAAGCACCAGCCTTGGAGTCAGGAGTACCTGGGTTCAAATCTGGTCTCAGACACTTAATAATTACCTAGCTGTGTGGTCTTGGGCAAGCCACTTAACCCCGTTTGCCTTGCAAAAACCAAAAAAAAAAAGAAAGAATGAGAAAGGTATGTAGCAGAAGACAATATTTAAACTTGAATCTTCAAGAAACCTAGGGAATCCAAGAGACAGAGGTGAGAGAGAAGTGCATTTTAGAAACAGAAAACAAAATCGTGGAGACAAGAAATGGAAATTCACATTTAAGCAAATGTAAGCAAGTCAATAGATTATGGAGTACATGCATAGGGAAGAAAACTGGAAAGGTAGGAAAAGATCAAGTTTTGAAGAGCTTTAAATGCCCAATGGTGCTTTTAAAAATCTTTTATTTTTTCCAACTACATAAAATAATTTTTACATTCATTTTTTTAAATTTTGAGTTTTAAATTACCTCCCAACCTACCTTCCCTCACCACTCATTGACAAGGTAAGCAATTTGATATAAGTTATACATGTCTAGGCATGCAAAACATATTTTGATAGTAGTCAAGTCAAGAAAGAAAACAAATCCTTATACAAAACAAGAAGAATTATTTTTTAAAAAATGTTTTAAAGTATACTTTAATCTATACTCAGACTTCATCAGTGTTTTTTCCTCTGGAGGTGGATAGCATTTTTCATCATGAGTCCTTCAGAAATGTCTCTTATCTTTGCGTTGTTGGGAATAGTTAAGTCATTCACAGTTGATCATCATACAATATAGCTGTTAATAGGTGAAATGTTCCTCTAGTTCTGCTCACTTCACTTTGAATCAATTCATTTAAATCTTTCTAGATATTTTGGAAAGCATGTTGCTCAGCATTTCTTATAGAACAATAGTATTCCATCACAATTAAATACTAAAACTTGTTCAGTCATTCCCCAATGAATGGACATGCCGTCAAATTATAATACTTAACCCCCCCCCCCCACAGACACATCACACAAAGCTGCTAAAAGTTGTTTTTAAATATAGGTCCTTTCCCCTTTTTAAAAAAAATTTGCTTGGGATACTGACCTTGTAGTGGTATTGCTAGGTCAAAAGATATGCAGTTTTATATCCCTTTGGGACAGAGTCCTGAATTGCTCTCTTGAATAGTTGGATCAGTTCACTACAGAACATTAGTGTCCCCATTTTTCCACATTCTCCAACATTTATCAATTTTCTTTTCTATCATATTAGCCAATCTGATGTGTGAAGCGATATCTCAGAATTGTTTTAATTTCTCTAATCATTAATGATTTTCAGATTTTTTTCATATTACTATAGTTAGCTTTGATTTCTTCATCTGAAAATATGTCAGATTATAGCTCAAACTACTTAGAAGGTTCATAATGGACTAATTTTGAGAAGGGAAATTTACATATCACCCAGGTAACCAGAAAAAAAAAACATACAAAAATAACATGATGAAAAGGTCAAAGCAAAACAGTAAAGATCTTCAATATTAACTAATATCAAGTCTCTTGTATCCCAATTATTTACTCTCAGTGTTCATTTTGAGTCTAAGTTGTCTCATATATTTCAAGAGGTAATTAATACATTATTTCCATTTCCATTTTTCCCTCTACTTTTAGAATATTAAGGTAGATTTCCCTGATGATGTCTGAGCTCTTCTTTCAATCATGGCTTTCAGGTAGTCCAATAATTTTTAAATCCTCTCCTCAGTCTATTTTTCTATATCAATTGCTTTTCCAATGAGTTGCTTCACATGTTCTATAATTTTGTTTTGTTGTTTCT
Source organism: Macrotis lagotis (assembly GCF_037893015.1). NCBI lineage: Eukaryota > Metazoa > Chordata > Mammalia > Peramelemorphia > Peramelidae > Macrotis > Macrotis lagotis. Next base: position 186,855,557 of record NC_133664.1, on the reverse strand, counting down.
TAATGTATCATTGAGTCATTAGCTTCCAATTTTCCAGTTATTACTTTTAAGGAATTATTTTCTTCATTGAGCTTCTTTTGTACCTCCTTTTCCATTTGGCCAATTCTAGTTTTTAAGGAATTCTTTTCTTCATTAAGCATTTGTTCTTCATTTTCTGACAATTATATTTTTAAGAATTTATCTTCAGTGAATTGTCACACATTTCCCACAATTTGTTCTATTCAGTTTTTTTTTTGCCAGGCAAATGGGGTTAAGTGGCTTGCCCCAAGCCACACAGCTAGGTAATTATGAAGTATCTGAGGCCACATTTGAATTCAGGTCCTCCTGACTCCAGGGCCAGTGCTCTCTGTCCACTGTGCCACCTAGCCATCCCTCTATTCAGTTTTTAAAGTGTTATTTTTCTTCAGTAATTTTTGTACCTCATTTACTAAGCTGTTCATTCTTTTTTTTCATGATTTTCTTGCATCGCTCTCATTTCCCCCCCCCCCCCATTTTCCCCTTCTATCTCTCTTTATTGGTTATCAAATTTCTATTTTAACTCTTCCAGGAGATTTTTCTTTTTTTTTTCTCTTGAGATCTCTTTATGTTTTTCTTTGAGGTTTACATATAGTTGCTTTGATTTAGCTATTTTCTTATGAATTTATGTTTTGATCTTCCTATCACCATAATAACTTTCTATAGTCATTTTCCTTTTTGTTGCTTGGTCATTTTTTCAGTCTATTTTTTGAATTTGAACTTTTTATGTTAAACTTGGACTATTCCTTGGGTGAAGGGAGTACTGTCCCAAGCTTCAGATCTTTGTTGCTACTGCTCTCAGAGCTAGTTCTGGGGGTCTATGAGTTTTCCATTCTTCCAACATGATATGATCTAAAGAGCTTTGCTCTCTGGTTTGTGAGAGACCACAAGTATTCTTCCTCCCACCCCCGAAATTGTGGTCAGAATCTCCAGTCCTTTTATGGCTTCTCTTCACCCTGGGACTATGATCCAGAACTGGCTATAGGAAATGCAACAGAATACTGCTCCCAGAAAATGGCTCCATATAATCTCCATTCCAGAAAACGGTCCCATATAATCTCCTGACCAGTGGTCTGACCCCCTAACTGTCTCAGGGCTGAGAGCTCTCCAAAAGTTCCCACTGCTGTTGGTTCAATTACTTTTCAAGCTTACTGATGGCTCACAGGGGATGACTTGCCATGGACTATGCTCTACTGAAACCCCAGTGAGATAGAATTTTCCTGCCAACATTATAAGGTACCTTGGTCTGGAAGAACTTTTCACTTCAACTTTTTACTTATTCTACCACTGCAAAATTCCTTTTAAGGCATTGTTTTAAAGTTGTTTAGAGGGAAATTTAGTTGTTTAAAGGGGAAGTCAGTTGAGTCCTGTTTTTCTTTCCCATCTTGGCTTTGTCCACACAATAGATTTTATATTTAATACTGTAGAGAAGCTGTGAAGGTAGAAATGATAAGATTTAGCAACTGATTATATTTGTGTGCCAGGTGATATAGTAGAGTTTAGGATGATCCTTGATATTCAAAAAGCAAAGGTGATATGGCCCTAGAGCTCAGGAGAGAGAACAGGTCCAGATTAATAGGCCTTGGAACCATCTGAATAAAGATATTAATGGAACCAAATAGGTTGACTAGATCATCAATTGATATGGTATAAAGTGAAAAGAGAAGGTGAACTAGAACAGAGCCTAGAGAGACACTCATAGTAAGTAGGCATTTTATAGATGATACAAAGGACACTGAGAAGGAGAAATTGAATAGAAACTAAAACAGAGGAGAGAATTTTCATGAAAAACCTAGAAAGGAGAGAATATCTAGGAAGAGAAAATGAACAAGAGTGTTGAATATTGCAGAAGTAAGGAAAGATATAAAAATGAGAAAAGATCACATGGTTTTAGAATTAAGAGGTCAACAGCAACTTTGAAAAGATAAGTTTCAGCTCAGAGGATTTAGAAACAGAGGATTTAGAGACATCTGAAAGATGCCTTTCTCAAAAAATTAGTTACAAAGATGAGAGAATTACAAAGAAAGATAACTATAATAGTAGGATCAAGTGGGGATCTTTTTTCAAGGATGGGGAACCATAAATATATTTGTAGGGAGTAGAGAAAGAGATACTATATAGGAAGAGATGACAGATAAGGAATGAAGATGATAATGGGAGCAATTTCCGAGAGAAGATAGGATAGGATGAGGTCCTGGAAAGGGTTAGGTCTTGGCAAGAAGATGACCTACCTTCAAAGACAGGGAAGATTTCAAAGAGATATGAGATGGGGATTAAAGGGAGATCTCAGCAAGTGATCTTATTTTTTTCTGATAAAGTATGAATGAAGTCCTTAGCCAACAGAATAGAGGGAGAGACAATAAGTAGGTGGGAAAAAAGAAAGATTTGAAACAGTTACTGTGGAACATGGGGTAGGAAATTGATCAATGAGAAATAGAATATTTTTGATGCCGTGAGACCCTAGTTGAAAATAAATATCATAAACTTATACTTCACCCAGTATATGGGTTCTTCTGGTCCTGTTCAGTAGTTTGTACAGGAGCAAAGAGGGTAGACATAAGAATAATTTTGGATTCAAATTTGGCAAGGGGTAATTGGTGAGAAGATAAGGGAGCAAGGAATTTGAGAGCAGAAAATAGTATAGAATTATACTGGTTCAACTAGTCAAGATAGACAAGGAAGATAGTATAGGAAAACAAACAAACAAAAAGGAATGGAGTACTGGTGAGGCCAAAAAACTATATTGTAAAACATATGAAAAGACGGAATGATTAAAGATTAATGATAAAGTAAAAGAATTTCAAAGTTCATGAAAAAGGAAGTGGAATACAACTTATGGGTGACAGGAAAATCAAAGGTATGACCCTATGTTTGTCTGAAGTGGGGAGAAAGAGTTAAACTAAAGGATGTGAATAGATTGCAATTTTGCTTCTCCTGACACACTTGAGTTATATATAAAACTATAATATGCACCCCCAATTGGTTAGCCACATAAGTGTCTTCTCTTCTTAAAAAAAGTGTTACTACAATTTTAAGTTGCCATAGAATGTTTTTGTTGCCTTCCTAAGAAACTGACAGAAAAAAAAAGAGTTAATCTTACCTGATAAGAAAAATCTTTTTATGGGTAGTAGAATCATTTTTTTTAACTGAGAGACACTGCAAATGTCAGTTAATCCAAATTCACTCAGTTTACATAGGAGAAAATTGAGACCTATAAATATTAAGTGACTTGTGCAGCCAAAGTCAAGCCGATAGTAAGTGGCAGAACAGATATTTGAACCAATGAATTCTAGGACTCCAAATCCATTGTTCTAGTCAATGGTTCATGGTGTTTCTGTTAAGCTGAAAAGAATCTCCTGGTATCAGGGCAGACAATGACTGCTGAGTGATTGAATCCTGGCAAATTATATCTCTGCCCTGGTTTATCAAGCACATAAATCAAACCTGTGCCAATCAAACAAACAAGTGTGGTTTGCCTGTTTGCCATAGAAACCTGCTGAATTATGGTGTTGTCACTTTACCTGAAACATTCTGAGAAATGCTTTGTCACCAGCATCAAATCAGCTTGAAATAACAATGGAAACAAAGTCTAATGTTGTTTGTTAATTTCTGACAAGAGGTTGCATTATGTCATTAATATCCAATTATCATTCTACCTACAATTAAGCACTAACTACACCGTTGCTCCACTTGACAAGTGTTTTTCATTTCTTATACAAATTACAATTGTTAGGGTTTTAATGAGGTGCTTTTATCTGTCTTTACCTAACAATTTTTAAAATGCTCTCCATTGTATAGATTTAACAGATGTGATTTTTCTTCTCTGTTATCCTAGAGAAGACAGGAACTGACTTACTGTCAATACACAGAGAGATTGATTATCTTTGAGTTTTCAACCTCATCCCAAGGACCCCACACCCAGCTCATTGTGCTAATTATATTTTGATGCATATTACTTCTTTGACTTATCATTATTACTAGAGTGTAAATTCCTTAACTTATTTATGTATTCACCAACTTTTAACAATGCTTAAATATAGTAGATTCCTAATAAATGTTTGCTGAATTTTTCTGTCATTTCTTTTGATTTGTCTGAAATCTTGTTACCAATAGCAAGGGAAGAAAGTATGGTTTCCTGCTACCTTCAGGTCATTTCTGATCATTCTTCTGTCCTTTCCATGGAAAGAACTATGGTAGAAATAGATACTTCCTGACATCAAGGATCTCAAGGATTCTGTGCTAGACTCTCCTCTCTTATCTCTCTCTATTTCCTGGATACTCTTCTGTTATCTCTCCCATTATTTGTTCTTATCAGATCCCATCTCTAGGCTGATGATTTTCAGAAATACCTATTCTGCCCTAAACTTTCTGCTCACTTCCCATCTTGCATCTTCAATTGCCTATCAGACATCTTAAGTTAGATATCCAGTAGACATCTTAAATTCAATATTTCCAAAACTGAACTCATTATCTTTCCCCCTTATCACTTCCCTCCCAACTTCCTTATTACAGTCAAAGGCAATATAATTCTGACAACTCCTTGGGCTCACAAGCCAGGTGTCATAATCCTTGATTCCTCATCATTCCTTACTTCTCATATCCAACCATTTGCCAAGGTCTATTGATTTCACCTTTGCAACATCTCTTAAATATTCCTTTTTTTCCCCTCTTATATTGTCATCACTTTGGTGTAGACTTTTATAACTATTGTGATAGTTTGGTGGTGGGTTTGACTACTCAAGTTTCTCCTCCCTCCAAATCATCCACTATTCAGTCATTAAAATTATTTTCCTAAAGTACAGATCCACCATGCTTCCTCTCTACTCAAGAAATTCCAGTGGTTCCCTATTACCTCCAGTATCAGATATAAAATCCTCTGACATCCAAAGTCCATTATAATCTAGCCCTCTCTTATCTTTCCAGTTTTCTTACACATTATTTCCTGCTGTGTGTTGGTGGATTCAATGACATTAGCCACCTTCTCCAAAAATAAGATATCTAACTTCTTGTCCTCTGACTTCCTCCATGCTTGGATTTTTATCCCTCCTCATCACCTACCAGTTTCTTTTAAGTATCAACTAAAATCCCATCTACAGAAAGTCCTTCCCAACTCCTCTTAATCCTTGTGCATTTCCTTTTTAATTAATTAATTTTTTGCCCATATATATATATATTTGTTTGTCTCCCCTATTAGGTGGTAAACTCCTTGAGGGCAAGAAGTGTCTTTTACCTTTTTTAATCTGTATACTTGTTTCATCTTTCTGCTATATTTTAAGCTGCATAAAGACAGAAACATAGTCTAATTTGAAATAGTCCATCTTCCTTGCAGTTGTTATTATTCATTTCTGTTATGTCCCACTCTTCATGACCCCTTGGGGTTTTCTTGACAGAGATAATGGAGTGGTTTACATTTCCTTCTCCAGTTCATTTTTCAGATTTGTAACTGAGGCAAACAGGGTTAAGCGACTTGCCCAGGGTAACAAAGCTCATAAATGTTTGAGGCTAGATTTGATCAAAGAAGACGAGTCTTCCTGACTTCAAGCCTGGCAATCTATTCACTATGCCACCTAGATGCCCCGCACTTTTCAGTCGTTAAAAAATATTCAACTAAAAGAGGAACAATTTGTAGAATAAATGAAAAAATGAACTGCCTTAAGAGAATGCAGGATTCCTATTATGAGATCTTCAAATAGCACCAGATGATGATTTATTGGGCATGTCATAAAGGAAATGCCTACTTGTTTTTGGGATGAACTAACTAGATAACTTTTGTGGTCTCTTTAAAATCTCAGATTGTCCTTTCATGTGATTCTATGAATTTATATCATGAACTAACAACTTATCTGCTTGCTTAGCTAACAACCAAAAAGGCTTAGAAATCACCCCTATTTGTTACTACATGATCTAAAATGTCAACATAGTATTGATAATTCTTGGTCATTTCCCATTTCCTATTTCACTACTATTAACAAGTGATTTATCTAATGGGGTAAAGGGATGGTTGATGATTGCTGTCTTCAAATACTTAAAAAGCTAGTCTATCAAAGGTGGTAAATTAGACTTATTCGGCCTAGACTATCAGGGAAGAACTAGGATAAATGAATAGGTATAAGTCCCAGAAAAGAACTTTAGATTTAATGTCAAAAAACAATTTTATCATTTAGATTTACACACATATATAATATTGATATATATATATATATATATATATATATATATATATATATATATATGAAAGAAATGAACTGTCTCAGTGGTTTTTTTCCCCTTACTGTAGTTTTCAAGCGAAGGTTGGATCATGATTCAGAAATGATTTTATTGAGGAGATTCTTGTTCAGGTAAGTGTTGAGTAGATCACCTTTAGAGTCCCTTTCAATGTACATTCTATGGATTCTGGTTCTGCTGATTGCTACTTGTATGATTGGAGGCATATCAATTAATATCTCTAGGCTTCAGTTTTTTGGTCTGTTAAAAATGAGGGGTAGACTAGATGATTTCTAAGGTTTCTTTTAACACTAAATCCTATAATCCTAATGTTTCAAGCATTTTATAGTCACCCTTACACTTTCACTCTTAACTACTAGCAGACCCAGTCAATCAATGTTCTTTACAAAATTTCAAGGACAGCATCAACTTAAAACCTAGAGATAATATGCAAAATAATATTCTTTCTTGCAAAGCTGTGTCTGCCAGTGCATGGAGGAGTATTTGTGTAATCATAATTTCTTTCCTTCTCATCTTTTCCTATCTCTCCACTCCAAAGTATGGCATGTGTTCATTTAAATAGTGAGTATTTTCATGTCAGATTGCTGGGCCTTGAGAATCGGGGGGAAGCCAGATCTCCCTAAGTTCAAAATCAATTTGGTTGCTATTAACAGCACTGCTCTTGTTCCAGATTCTGACGCCCATCTGCTGAAACTCAGGGTTTTTTTCATCTGCAGATGCTTATGCTGCCTCATAGTATGGTGAGAGTCTACAAGAAATGACCCAGAATCAAGTGCTGGGGAGGTACTGAACTTGTGTTGTCTGAGACTAAACACAAACTTGAAAGTGAATTTCATCATTAAAGCAAGAAGAAATGACAATAGGATTCCTGCTTCTTTTAAGAGCCAACATCAGGACACCCACTGTCACTGAACACCAGGTATTGAAGATTTTTTTTCCCTTTTTAACAAAGGTCATCTTCTTTATCCAGCTGCCTTTTTGTGTGGTAAGACAAAAATTGACTCAGCTCACATAAGATTTATTTTATTTTTATCTTGAATAATGGAATTTAATGTTCAGGATAAAGGACCTCTTGGCATTCTTGAAAACAAATTACTGTTTGTGATTTTTATCCATTTCTTATGCTATTCTGATTGAATAAGTATAAATGATAGAATGGATGGGTTTTGAGTTTTTATGGCACATTTCACTGAGAAATATGAATATTTATGACAATAAATCATAGGATTTCTATGATAAACTTATTGTGTATTATAATTAATTATTGGAAGTAGGTAAATTGAGGCAAAAGGAAATTGAATATCTTTCTGAATATCATATAAAGTCTCACTGACAGAGATAGACATAGAATTTGAATCATAGATCTAAAACTTAGAAGTTTCAAAGAACTGAAAGGGACCACAAAGGAAAATCCCCTAATTTTACAGAAAAGTAAAATAAGGCATAGAGAAGTTAAATGACTTAGCCAAGATCATACTGATAATGAACATCTGAGGCATGATTAGACTTCAGGTCTTGTAGGCAGCAGATAGAATGTTGGGTCTACAGCGAGTGAGACCTGAATTCAAATTTGATCTCAGATACTTACTTTGTGAATCTAGGCAACTCATTTAACCTTTTCTTGCCTCAGTTTCCTCAAATATAAAATGGGAATAATAATAATAATAATAATAATAATAATTATAATAGCATCTACTTCTTAGATTGTTGTGAAGAGCTTAGCATAGTGCCTGGAACATTGTAGGTATTATATAAATATTTATTACCTTATCCCATTTATTTTTTTATCTTTTTCCCCCTAGAGTATTCCATAACCTCAAAGTTAGTGCTTTCTCCACTGGGTTGCACTTCCTGTTGTATTCAATATTGAGAACATCCTCAAGCAATGAAAATACTAAAGAGTTAGAAAAGAAATCCCTTAAAAAAGTAAAGTTGGAGACATTTATCTTGCCAAAGAAAGCCTTACTAAGTATATATTGAATATATGATGGGAAGCAGATGTTATCTATTTCTAAGGGTGGAAGTAGGTTGAACATGATAAAGAACTTTCTGACTGGTATCTGCAACTGCTCCTAAGAGTTAGTCATTGTCTTAAAGTTTAATGAAGTTAGCAGTTTTCTGCTTGAAAGTGCTTCATAGAATGGGGGCCATTGGCACAAGGCCAGTCATATAAACATGAATTTCCCTTGGAACAAGTGAATGCCCCAAATTCAGATAATACCTCTTTGTCTATGTAGAACCATATTATCTACTGAACCATTAAGGCATGAAATCTTGAGATGACTTCCCTCTAGGTTCCTCATGGCAATGTGATCCTGATTTTTATCCTTCTGCTCCATCAGAAACTTCTCTTTGCTTTTTGTCCTTTCAGCTCCATGATCTATCTTCCTGGTTTTGTGTCTTGGCTTCCTTAAACAATGGTCCACTTCACAAGTGTCCAGGACCTTCTCAGCTGTAAATTTGTTTGCCTTTCATTCCCTCATTTCCAAAAGAAAAGGCTTCAATTAGAACCTTGAAACCATCTCTGTAACTTGAACCTTCCTCCAGTCAGGAACATTACAGCAAAGCTATTATTAGTAGTTCTGGCAATTCCCTGGGAAGAAGTAGGGGTGGGAAGAGGTGTCAGGCAGGAGTTAAGGCAAAATGGTGGAAAGACACAGAACCATTATGATATTATCAAATATGAGACCAACAGAATACCATGAATTCTAGGAATGACAAGGTAAAAAATGGGGACCCCAAATATTGAGGATAGTAGTAAAGCCCTTGTCTCCCAACTCAAATTAGTTTAATCAGGAAGTATAATTGGGAAGACAATGTGATATTTCTATATATGCTTAATAGGAATTAGAATTATCTATAAGAAATATGAATAATTGTATATTCATGAAATAGTTTTGATGTTTAATACTCAAATTTTGGCATGCAAAAAAGAACAATTGGAACAATCATGAAGGAGTAGATAGTGAAGAATTATGTCAAAGATGTGAGATAAAGAAAAAGATAAAAGAGGGAGTTCTCTTCAAATGGTCTTAATGATTTATTTAAGTATGAAGTAAAATTCTCAGAAGAACAAGGGAGGGAGAAGGAAATAGACATATGGAAAGTGTAAGGAGAGAACAAACTATTTATAGCCATTGCAAATGGAATAGGGAAACAATTCACTAATAATGGGATTGCTTTGCAGAAGTGGGGGCACAGTTGATATTAGCTAGCATCATAATACCTGACTCAGTCAGCATGATTTTGTCATTATCTCCACTTACTTCTGAAACACGTGAGGGAAGAATACAGGATGTGGATACTAGAACTAATCCAGAGTTGGAGTTTGGCAAAGTATGATTAATGATATGAAAGAGGGCAAAGACATGTAGAACTGGACTTTTAACAAGGATTCAGGACTGAAGTACAAGCAGAAGCTAGCCAGAATTGGGATATCATCCTGTGGTAATATTGAGGGTTGGAGGGCTTGTACATCACAGTAAATAATGAAAAGTAGCCTTAGTAGGAGATAAAGGAGAAAGAGAAGAATATGGGATTATGATTGGATAAAGGTAATTTAGAGTCTCTTCTATCCAGAGCAGAGCTTAAATTTAAAAGAAAGGAATAAAAACAAAAAAAATGATGAACAAAGAACAACAAAAAATGAATCTGATCATAGAAAGTTATTATGGTGACAGGGAGGGTCAAGACTCAAATTCTGAAGTCAACAGTTTCAAAATATCCATGGATAAACCCCAAGGAAAAATGGGAAATTGTCTCAAGCCCAGAACGAATTCATGGCGGAGCTCAAAAAGGAGCTTAAAATCATATAAGGGAGGTAGAAGAAAAATTAGAGGAAATAAATGAGAATGATATAAGAAATTATGAAAAATAGTCAACAGCATGGAAAAAGAAAACAACTACTTAAAAAGTACAATTAGTCAAATGGAAAAGGAAGTTTAAAAATGAGGGGGAAAACTCCTTAAAAGTTAGAATTGAGCAAGTGGAAGCTAATGACTCTAAGACATTAAGAATCAATCAAACAACGAAAAAGATTTTAAAAAATAGAAGAAAATGTAAAATACCTCACTAAAAAAATAACTGTCCTGGAAGATAGATACAGGAGGAGCAATGTCACATCACTGACTGGAAAATATTTTTTAATGTTTATGAGAAATAGGCACTCATACATTATTGGCAGGAATATAAATAACTATACATTTCTTAATATAATATGACAATATTCAATGAGTCAAAAAGAAAGCTTTTTGATTCATAAATTCTCTTGCTAGTACTTTATCCTATAAATAACATAAAGTAGGAGGAGAGGAATCTGTCTAGACAAAGATATTCAAGTGGTCCTTATTCTTGTTCTGTTTCTAACAGAAAAAAATGAAACAAACTCTAAGTTCAACCATTAAGAAATGGTTGAATAAATTAAGGATTTGAATAATTATAAAGAATCTTCACTATTTTGACCATTTTATCCACTACATCTCTGTCCTTTCACTACTTATTATTTTTTTAAACCTGAAAGATATTAGTAAACTGAAGAGACTGCTGAATAGAATTAAAAAAAAATATATGCTGAGAGAATCTCAAGAGATAAAGCCAGATGACCAAAAAAAAAGTAGAATCTTTTTGTTTTTTTGTTTTTTGCAAGGCAAATGGCTTTAAGTGGCTTGCCCAAGGCCACACAGCTAGGTAACTATTAAGTGTCTGCGACCGGATTTGAACCCAGGTACTCCTGACTCCAGGGCCAGTGCTTTATCCACTGCTCCACCTTAGCTGCCCCCCAAAAAAGTAGAATCTTAGAGAAAAGAATGTTCTGGTTACAAGACATGAAGAAATGAAGCCAAGAGATGCAAAATGCAATGTTAAAGGAAACAAGAGTTAGGGAGGAGAAAAATATTAAGGAAAAATAATAGTTAACAAAGGTAACTAAACTTAATCAAGAATTAAATACTAAAAATTAGAAATGGTCAAATAGAAATCAATGACTCCTTGAAACAATGAGGAATATTAAAATATCATCACAAAATTCTAAAAAGAAGGAGGAGGAGAAGTAAGGTACCCACTATCAAAAACAATTGATCTGGAAATAAGTCAAGAAAAGACAAAATAGAAATTATCAACTTATCTGATAATCATGGTTGGGCATGGTGGGGAAGTCCAGATAGCATATTTCAAGACATCACAGGCAAGTTTTTCAGCTCTAGTAAAACCAGAGCACATAATCAAAATTAAAAAAAAATCTGATGGGTGATTGTGGGAAGATGGTGATAAGCTAGGATCTAATCTCCCACAAACACCCTAATAAAATCTATACACCATTAACTGAAAGAAAAATGAAAAATAATTTGTTGATTCCTTCACTCAGTTCAATGATACATAGGAGGATTTAGGAATCTTGTAGGAACTTTAAGGAGAAAAGTTAGAGTATGTAGAAAGTGTGGTGAAGAATGAAATGTACATTTTCAGATACAGTTAATATTTGGATGTTTTGCTTGATTTTGCTGATTTATATTAAGTGAAGGTTTTTAGGAGGTGAGAGGGGAAGGAGGGAAGGAGGGAAGGAGGAAGGAAGGAGGGAAGGAAAGAAGGAAGGGAGGGAAAGGAGAGAGGGAAGGGTTGTAGGATGGATGTGAGGAAGGGAAAGAGAGAGACAGAGAAGGGAGAGAAGGAATGAAAGAAGAAAGAAAAGGAAGGGAGGTAGGGAAAGAGCAAAAGGAAGGGAGAAAATTTCTTTTAATATAAACAAGATATTCATTCCATCAGTGCAACAATCAGGAACAATTTGGGGCTATCTGTGATGGAGAATACCATCTGTATCCAGAGAAAGAATTGTGGAAAGCAATTAAGCAAAGACCAAAGACTATTACCTTTACCTTAGAAAAAAACTGTTATCTTATTATGTAATTTTCTATCTCTTATATTTTATTTTTCTTCCTTGAGGATATGATTTCTCTCTCATCATATTCAACTTAGATCAAGGTATACCATGGAAACAATGTAAAGACTGCCTTCTGTGGGGGTGGGGGAGGGAAGCAAGATTAGAGGAAAAATTGTAAAACTCAAAATAAATAAAATCTTTCTATAAAAAGAAATATGCATGTGCTTCTGAATGAAAATAAATAAATTTTAAAAAGAAAAATATAAACAAGATAGCAGAAGGAAATTCCAAGGGTGACATAAAGACAGAACTAATGTGTTGAATTTAATATATATTTAAAAACTGAACTGTTTAGAATACAGATTTGTGGTTTTATATAATATCTTTTTTTATTTTCTTCCATATATAAAGAAATGTTTGTCATGATGTTTGTCAAGTTCAGAATAATAAAAAATTAAAAAATCTGAAAAAAGTTTCTAATATGCTTGGTCATGTGTCGACATCTAATAAGGAAATTGATTTAATATTCAAAGTTTAAGTTTCATCTTTATCATTTGAAAATAAATATTCTGTTATTAAACCTAATCTTACATAACAAAGACATTACTGACTTTACCCATCACAAACCTCAACTCCTACCACTCCCTTTACATATTGAGTAGAACTAGTTTTTTTTTTTTTCACAGCCTCTAGATATCCAGGCTGTTGATGAAATCAATAGTGAGGATGCTGTAACTCCTTAAGGGCAGAAATGAGCTCTTCTACTTCTTTGTTATTAAGTGCTAGGCACATAGCAGGTGTTCAATATACACTTGATGACTGATTAATTAGAATTTTTTCTTTCTTCTGGTATAAAGGAAAACTTAGGAGGTGGCAGAGGAAGACTTTGCTTATCTTTTCCCAAGAAAGTTCTCTTTCCACACAGAGAAATTATGCCTCTTATAAAATGTGACCTTATGGAAAGAGCAATGAAAATGGGAAATTAAAAGCTTGTAGCATTTTTCTTGGCAAATAAATTGGTGACAGTAGGGCAAGATGCTGTTTCAGGGTCACTATACTTTAATTTCTCTATCCATAAAATAAAGCACTACTTAGTACATTGTGGTTGTTCAATAAATACTGTAATTGTAGATAAAGCTAATGAAACTTGCCAACTTCCTAAGTCACTTGAGTGAAGAATGAATCTTAATATCCTTTGTAGAAAGGAGAGATTGAAGAATAGTAGGAGACAAGGTCATATGATGTACCCTTTCATTCAGGAAAATTACATGTGACTAATGTAATGTTTTGTTGTGCAGGCCATGTATTTTCCTTCCTAGATAGATGTACCCCACCTAACCTAGCTCTAAGGAAAATACATTAGGTAAGATGATGGTGCAAGGTAGGGTTAGTCCATGCCAAGGGATTCCTACTCTGAGTCAGACTAACATAATGACAAAAGAAAACAACTGACCCAAGACTCAGGTTAGTCTTTCAAAATATAAATTGCATTGTAAAGTATGTCTCATCTATAGACTCCCATCTATAACCATTCAACTATTTATCATCTTCCCAATATTTTACTACAGTTTATACTAGTCAGGTCCCATCTCACAAAGTTGTTGCATGAATCAAATGAGATAATTAAAAAGTACTTTGAAAACTAAAGTAGAGGTTCTTAACATTTTTATTATTACTTGATTTGCCTTTTTGGGCAGGCTGGGAAGTTCTGAATACTCTTTCTTAGAATAATGTTCTTAAATGCAAAAGATTCCAAAGGAAAACAAGTATTTTGTATTAAAATTATGGAAATATTAAAAAAAGTTCATGGAACCACTCCAGGTTAAGAAGCTTTGTCCTAAAGCATGATATCTGGAAACTTATGAATCCTACATTTTAAGAGGACCAATGAAAAAACTAAAGTAGGTTCAGAGAATGGTTACAATATGGTGACTAGGGCTAGAAAACATCTATGTAGGATAGATTAAAAACCCCCAAAATATTTAGCATGTAGAAGACAACAGTAAGGGAGACATTAAGTCTGTCTCCCATTGTATGCAAGGATATTATGCAGAAAAGGAGCAATTCCACTTGTTCTTTGCAACTTCAATGGCAGAACTTTTATGCATTCAACAAGTGGTTGAAACCAAAAAGGAACAACCTACTTTATCTATAAGATCTCTGAAACCTTGATCTGTTCAATAGTATATTTTGTATTGATCCACTCATTGTTTTCAGACTAGAGGAAAGTAGAAAACTGATATTGACATCTTGTCTTTTTTTATCTCTTCCATGACCAGGACTGCTTTCCCAGGACTATGCTTCTAACTTTTCTTGATTGTGGGATAGGTCCAGTTAAAGAACATTGAAAGGAGACATATTTCAGGGTCATATAAGGAAGTACATTTAAGCAATTGAGTCAGTTGTCCAAAAATGGAATGGGTTACATCATGTGGCAGTGAGTTTCTTATCACTATGCTTCTATAAGCATGGTAAGGTTTGCTTTAAATTCTTTAATATCATTCCCAACTCTAATATTCTATCATAACTTGAGTCTCAAAGGTATTATTTATAAAGTATTATTTTGTTCACTTGTAGTGCAATAACTTTAGTTTAAATGTCATTATCATAGTGTTAATCTGATGTTAAATTCAATTTGCTCTCCATTATCACCTTTGGGTTTTCTTAATTTAGTAGTAGTATTGTTAAAATAATTATTATTATTATATGTTTATCTTGCTCTCACAATGGTTTTTGAGATGGTGGGATTAGGTTTTCTTCTGGTATAAAATTGAGTCTAAATTTTATTTCCTGACTTTATAACTGATCTCCCTAGGTTCCTTTGTAGTATTTCTCTGTCTTAACTGGTGCTTTTAACACCTTCCAATTTTGTATCATTTGGGAATTGAATAAATGTGAAACTGGTAGACCACTGCCAGCTGTGTGTGTGTGTGTGTGTGTGTGTGTGGTGTGTGTGTGTGTGTGTGTGTGTTTTATCTACAAGGCTGGATCCCCTTCTCACGGATTGCTTGTGTACCCATTAGGAGAGGTATGAAATAGAAAATCAACAAAGCTTCAAGCATATATTATTAATGACTAGGCAGATACCATAACCCACATCAGGGAGATGAGGACCTAATTAATTAGGTATAATACTACTTAGCACTTAACATTTTCAATGAATTGTACTAACGTGAATGAATGAATCCTCAAAAGACCCCTGTGAAGCCGGTATTATTATTTGAATTTTACAGCTGGTAGAACACAAGCAGGGAGCTTCTGTGATTTATCCAAGGCCACAAATAAAATTGGCAACAGATTGGGATTCAGGCTATCTCAGAACTGTCACCCAAGACCATCACTTTTTCCGAGCCATATTCAATAATGGGGTATTCGTATCAACTAGTCAACTCTTGCTTATGTGATATAACTGTTGAGAAAGTCAAGGTGCAGTCAAAGTTGAGCCAAAATTATAATTAAAATAGTCACCATCACAGGCAATGAAACTCATAAGGAATAGTCTAGAGATGGGAAACTGTCAAAATACTAAAATTTATTTGGGGTCCCCAATAGTTCAGTATCAAAAATTTTCAAATTTCAAATCCTGGGATAAAGGACTGAGTACTAGAAATGATGAACAGGAGTGAAAGTGAAGTGTTGAAAGCCACCAGTAATTTAGGATTATACCTTATCTAAATCTATCCACTTGAGCCCTTAAAACACATTCACTCATACAAGTGTGTATATGTACACAAACACATACGACTGCTATCTCTTATTCCTTCCAACTTCTGTGGAACTTCCTTCACCTGTAATTTTTAATAAGTTTATGGGACATTTATGAAGTTTATGAAGAAGATAATGCTGAAGCCTTTGCTGATAACATTCTCAGAATTTGAATGTGGGTAGGAAAAGAACACTAAGTAAGGGAAGCAAAAGGTCAAACAGGTAATAGCAGAATTGTAGAGAAGCTGGAAAATATAATTTTTTGTTTTTATTGTTGTTCTTGTTTTTTATTATAATGATGATAGTGGTTACTATAATTTTGGGGTGGTGCCTCTGTATTATTTCAGAAATTCTGAGGAGAGCTAGAACTTTGTCTTCCTTCCCATGCCTTCATTATTAATCAACTGATTCCCTCTTTATTAAACAAATTATTTGAGTGACATCAATATTTGGAGCCAGAATTGTACAAAGTACTTTATATCTCTGTGTAATTCTATGTCTTTCACCTTATTTATGCAAAGAATGAAACAATTTGAAGAATCCTTGGAGATTATCTCATTCGATGTTTCATTATTACTTAAACAAAACTAGATTCAGGGAAGTTAAGTGACTTGTCTAAGGTTACCTAGTTAGTTGGATCTTTTGATTTCCAGGACCATCTTTTTAAACTCTTTCTATATGTATATATGTATCCTCCTTGTAAAATGTAAGCTTACTTACTGGCAGCTTGCTTCTTTGTTCTCAAGATGGTCACTTCCCAGAAGTGCAAACAGACCCTGACAAATAGTACTAGAGTATTTTTCCATTTATAACTTCACTATTGGGGTGGCTAGGTGGCATAGTGGATAGAGCACCTTCCCTAGAGTCAGGAGTACCTGAGTTTAAATCTAGCTTCAGATACGTATTAATTACCTAGCTGTGTGGACTTGGACAAGCTACTTTAACCCCATCTGCCTTGGAAAAGCCTTAAAAAAACAAACCAAATAACCCCTAGAATAGGACCAAGACTCCCTTTTCTCCCTGTTTTATTACTTTCTTTCCTCCTGTCTCTGTTTGCTTTCCTTTCTTTTCCTTATTGTGATTACTTTGGGTTTCTTTATGGTAGTAGCAATCAAAATAGGAATGTTAGAAGATGAATAAGTTTTGACCATATTTTAAGAATTGCCTTCCAGTGTTGCTCCATCACTTGCAGATATTAATTTTGAATTATGCAAGAAATGTGACTAGATTCTTTCATGCTTTATACAGTAATGTTTATCACTGGACATATGTCCTCAGGAGGACAAAGAGAGAACCAAAGTTCTAGTATATACCAAAATAGTTACAGCAGCACATTTTATGGTAGCAAAGAATTAGAAACAGAATGGGTATCCATGAATTAGAGGTAGTTACTATATGAAGTAACAGATTATCAATGCACAATAAGAAATGGAAAATAGGAGAAATATAAAACAAAAAATTTCAGGTGAGTGCAAAAACCAATTTGAAAAGCTAATCAGCTTTTAAATTTTTCAGTGTAATCATTTATACCTTGAAAACTGATACTACAAACCAGGAATTGATTTATTGCTCTATTTTGGATTATCTAGGCTTATGATAGAATTAATAAGCCTAGATAATCCAAAATAGAGCAATTATCTTAAAAATATTTCCTAAGTACATTTTTGGAGATATAGTTGTTAAATATTTATAAACACATTCCTAGATACCCAGGAAGATTTGTATGAACTGATGCATGAGAAAATAAGCAACAAAACAACAAAAGAAGAAAATTTATAATAAAGTCAATAAAATGAAGCAATTTTTTACAACTGAAAAATCAATTATTCTAAAAAAATATTTCATTCTTATCTGTCAAGAATGGGGATCAGATATTTCTAGAAATTGTAATGTAAAAAATAAAAGGTATCAATGAAACTTACTTTAAAAAAGACTGAGGGGCGGCTAGGTGGTGCAGTGGATAAAGCACTGGCCCTGGAGTCAGGAGTACCTGGGTTCAAATCTGGTCTCAGACACTTAATAATTACCTAGCTGTGTGGCCTTGGGCAAGCCACTTAACCCCATTTGTCTTGCCAAAAAAAAAAACTGACATCTTAATTATGGTTTGTCCTGTCCCTCTCCTTCTTTCCTTTTCTTATCCCCTATTTCTAATTCTAAAATGGGCTTGTTTAATCCATTAACATCTAAAGTTATGTTAGGTTTACATTTCCCCCTCAATCTATCTCTACTATAGATTTTATTCTGTTATTATTTTTCCATCTTCTGCTATAAACACTGTATCATGTTCCTTCATTTAATTTATTTTAATCATTTTTTTTAAAAAGAGACCCTGTTTTTATCAGTTCTCCTCTCATCCCTAATAAATTCTGCTTGATTGCTACTACTTTCCCTTTGGATGTTTGTTTAATAGATCTTTTTTCTCTCTTGCCGTGATCTGATTATATAACCCCCACACACACATACTTTACTCTCATCAATAGAATGATCCTCTCTTCAAATAAAACATCCAGTTTTTCTGTTCCCTTCTCTGCCCCCTCCTCCTCACCCACTCACCTATATGCTCTTCTCTTTCTTACATCACTTCACCTCCTTACTGGCCCTTTACACACACACACACACACACACACACACACACACA